>NC_092128.1:43313200-43615995 GCF_043159975.1 Macaca nemestrina
AGATAATCAATAATTTAGGGAGAATTAGAGTTAGTCCCATACTATATTTTATTCTGACTCTGTATAGAGTGGCCTGAAGAGGAGATGGTGTTCTTGCTTTGAGAAAAGTATTTATGACTTCTTTTGCATGAGTAACATTTGTGACTGTCTCACAACTTCTTGTCTTGTTTCATCTTGATCTTTTCTGTTTCATTGCATGTATTATGGAGCTTTTGCTTTGCATTGTAAACATTTCAGTTATTTACTCAGGAACCGATTTTATAATGCTTAGGAAGACAGGCTATGTATTCCAATTCTTTCTCTCAGTAGCTGAATGATAATAGGCACGCCATTTACACTCTCTAAATTTTAGTGGCTTCACCTATATAGTGCAACGGGGTTACTAACTAATGGTACCTATCTCCTAAGGTTATCACAAGAATGGAATAAAATAATATATGTAAATTGTTTAGCACAGTGCCTGGTATCTGTTGCTTAATATTATTATCATTATAGTTGTTGTTGCTATAGTTGATACTAATACTGCCCAATAAATTGTAAACTCCTATAACCTTGGGATCACATCTATGACTTCTTTTATATTCTTGATATAACACAAGAGTAAGTGCTTCAGTGAGGCTTTTGGAATGAATGGATGAAAAGTAAAAAATGAATTAGTTAATGCATGTTGTAAATTCTCATTCAACATACTCTTCTTAGAACAGGAGATATTTTCCAATTGTAGGTATACAATGTTCTTTGGCATTCAGTTGCATAGTGTGAAAGACCATTCATATTTGTGAAACTGAAAGTGTTCTTAATAATGTATTTCATAAAAGTATACAGATTAAAAAGGATTAATTTAGAACAGTAGGATAATCTAAATAGCTACCCTAAAAAAATTACCACCGGCATTTTAATGAAATGTTATTTTACAACTTTAAAGCTCATAGCAATATAATTAGTAATATGTGTAATCTTTATTACCAATCTTAATCTTTTTTATATGACTGAAAAATTATTTTATGGTAGTACAATTAAAATAATGCTAAAAATGTCAGCATAACAGAATTAAACTAAAGTAACTACTACAATATTGTACCCCAAACCAGCTAATTTAAATGCAAAATACTTTGTAGAGGCTATTTATCTGGGTTAATGCATGTTAAGGGATTTAAGGAGTAGTTTGTGTAACTGAAATAAAAGGAAAAATAAGCACTGTACAGCAATCTATACTATTGTTTAACATAAGGGAAATATTAAATCAGTTTATATATAGGCCACATGAGGAAAATGTATTAGAAGCCACATCATAGCATAGTAAATATAAAGACTACTGCCAGGCAAAACTACATTCATAGGCTTTTAAATGGCAGATTTGAAATGCTTAAAGTTGTCCTTACAGAAACAATAGTACAATATTAACTATGGTAACTAGACTGAAGGTGTAAAATTTTGAAAGTATGTGGTATATTTTGCAAAAGGGATTTTGACAGACTTGGCAGTTGTTTAGCTGACACATGGCTATCGTTAGGTATTTTTCTGAATGCTCCTGTCAATTCATAATAATGACTATACCACTTTCTCATTATTATAAGGTGAAAATATGAAAGGGTTTAAAAATAAGATTAAAAAAATAAAACTGGGCTCAGGATAGAAATAGGAAAGTACAAGCCGGGCGCCGTGGCTCAAGCCTGTAATCCCAGCTCTCTGGGAGGCTGAGGTGGGCGGATCATGAGGTCAGGAGATCGAGACCATCCTGGCTAACACGGTGAAACCCTGTCTCTACTAAAAATACAAAAAACTACGTGGGCGTGGTGGCGGGCGCCTGTAGTCCCAGCTACTCAGGAGGCTGAGGAAAGAGAATGGCGTAAACCTGGGAGGTGGAGCTTGCAGTGTGAGCTGAGATCGCGCCACTGCACTCCAGCCTGGGTTACAGAGCGAGACTCGGTCTCAAAAAAAAAAAAAAAAAAAAAAAAGAAAAAAAAAGAAATAGGGAAGTACAGAAAAGTAGAAAAAAATCACCTAGAATTTCACTACCCATACAGTTTCACACTTAAATTTTGTACATATATTTCTAGTTCCTGCTCTCTTAAAATTTTTAGTTTTCTTAAGAACAAAGTTTTGATCATATTTCGTAGAATATTTATGTGTAATATAAAGGAATCCAAGTAATACATGTTACATACAAATTACTTAAAATAGTGAATCATCTGTGTTTTCTCTGTGTTATTTTGGGCCCTAATTTTTTAGACCCTCAAAAAATATTGTGGCTTATGTATTTATTCCTAATTTTTAGGGCTACTCATTTAAAAAAAACTGGTTAGCATTTAAAATATTTCATTAAAGTTTAACTTCTTAATAATCATAACCCATTAAAATTGTATGTAACTTATGACAGAAATATGGATGATAGATTTGAGAGAAACTAGATGCTATAGTATAGTGTGTTTATTATCCTAGTGCAATAATGGAAAGGAAAACTCTGATTTCACAGATAATGCTGCACATTGTATTTGTTTGATTTTGATCTTGTAGGTCCCAGCACACCTGGAAAGTTCTTCCAGGCCTCAGCTACAGAAAGCCCAGAGACAGCAAGTAAATTCTTTCATGATCCTTGATCATCAGATCATCAATCCAGCTCTTAAATGGTCACAACCTACAGTGCCAAGTGGTGGGCCTCTTGTGCAGCAGGCACACACAACTCTGGACAGTGATGCTGGCCTCTCAGAAAACCCGCTCACCAAGTTACTAACTCTTGGAAAAGAAGATGACAATGCGCAATGGCATGTATGTCTAATGGCTGGTTATAAAAATATATCATCAGTTTTTGAAAAAATCTCTATAAAGTAATTGAAGTCAACATTTTTACAGTAAACTTTCCAATTGTAAATGTAACAAAATAAATGTTTTTAATTAAATTATTCTCTATTTATTAACTATATGCATATAAATTCCTATGCATAATAAAATATAAAAATTCATTTTTAATACACACTTCAATTATGTATTAATGTGAATTAAAATAGACACTAATAGTGGTATGGGTTTAGAAGATTTAGCTCTAATTGTAAATGTTTTCTGATAAGTTTAGTTGAACTATTTATCAGTAGTTAGATTGTCTTAAATATCCATTACAATAAAACGGGCAGAAATTGCTTAAATAGCAGTAAATTTTTGCTGTAGAAATTGAGTATTAGAATAAGACTAATACTTTTATTGCATTTATATTATATGACATTATATCTGGATCTTTTAACTTTCGCTTTTCTATACATTCAATTCTATTTTTAATAAATGCTTGGCTACTCTTTACTAAATAACCGAAATTTAGAAGTGCTCATCATACAAAATAAATGAGTACTTAGCTTCATGGAGTTTATATTTATTGTGATTTGCTTGTAATGAACCTTCAGAAAATATTGACGTGTGAATAGAACTGGGAAACAGTGGTACTAGAAAAAAGGCTTCCTTTAACATTTCAGTCTAAAAAACTACAGTAATAACTGAACTTTCTTTTCTTTTTTCCATTAGATTTGTTAGGTAAAGCTATGGTCCTATGATCTCCCAGGTTTAATCTCCCAATCTACATTCCTGGTGATTATTGCTGATTTCAGGTCAATGCTTATCATCTATTAAGCCTGTAGCCTCCAGGCACAAAAGGATAATGCTCAGAATCCCAGTATTTAAATTCCAAATGATAGAGAATTTTTTAAACAAATTTTATGTTAATCTGGAAAAGAGAAAAAAATAAGAATCTGGCGTAGATTGTTAATACAAAATAAAACAATAAAAAATGGGACTTTTTGAAATCTAAAACTGAATGTAAGTACCTGCATGTATATTGACTCTATCTTTACAGTAGTGGATATATAAAAAATCTTTCCTAAAAAATGAATGTAGAACCAGGTTCTCTATTCAGTCTATGAAGATTGTAAAAATATATATTAGATGAAACAATCTGTTCAGTAAATGTTAGATCTACACACACTACAATTTATCCTACAACTACTTATCCCAAATTTCATTTTCTTGTGTGAAAGATTGATTTCTAAAGAGAAAAACAAATCTTGAAGGATATGCATATGCCAGTTAATTCTAGGTAAAACCTAGAAATGATTTTATTATATATTTTATAAAATATGTACTCTAAAAAAATGAGAATGGGTAAGCAACATAGATTCTTCTTTTATTTGTTATTTTATTTATTTATTTTATTTTTATATTTATATTTTTATTTATTTTTATTATTTTATATATTTATTTATTTTTTCTTTTCTACCTTTTATGTTTTTTTTTATTCTTTAAGCACACATCTTTGCTTTTATACTAAGCTTGTATATATAAATAAAATTCACATGTTTTTAGTGGTCTTCGGGTGCTCTCAATCAAAGAATCTCATGGCTCAGAAGGGTTGAAAGTCCCAACAATTGCTCTGGCCTTGGGGCAATGTGAACAAACAATGGCTATAGACAATTTTTTTTTCTATTTTTTAAAACCATCATATTTTAAATTATATATACAAAAGTATCTCCCAACCATTATTAATGTCCATTTAATCCGAGTTTTACTGAGTCTGTAATAGTTTTAATCAGTGTGTGGTCTCTTTGAATTTGGTATGTTTATACATCTTCACATACTGCCATCATTCACAGACTTACTATCTTTGATAGCTAGGATATACCCTGTGCTGTTGCAATAGTCTAATACTTTTACTGGTGCTTGGAGTCTTTGGATATAGTCAGTATAGTACAGTTGTGTGGTTTCAGTCCTTAATTTCTCTCACCCATATGTGTAAAAGTTGTAGAATTGTTTTGATGCTTGAATTTTAACTTTTTAACACAAGGGCAGAGTGGGAGCTCAGAAGATGGTTTCTGTTGCCATCTTTTTTTTTTTTTTTTTTTTTTGTCTCCCAAGCCTTTTCCACCTGTGACATCAGGGAGCAGTTCATCAATTCAAAGAAGACCCCAGAAATCATAGCTATCACAGGATAAGTCTGAGAACAGCTTTAGATTCAGGATTTGGTCATTGGAATTAGGAGTAACTTGAAGACTGAAAATCTTTAAGATGAATTATAAAATCAAAAGAAGCATTTTGTAATATGGGTCTTTCTAAGATGCAATTCAAACTTGTACCAATAGCACATGGACCCTTCTGCACTTAACCCTTGCACCTGCCTCAGACTTATCCTTTAGTATCTCCATAGAGCTTCATGTTTCAGCTCTATTGGTTCACCACTGGTTCTCGTGGTGGCCGGGTTCTCCTTCTTACGCCTTTTCTTTACCCTCTGCTTATTTGATCACGACCATTTGTCTGGATAATTCTAGCTCACCCTTCAAAATTCATTTCAGGTGTTTTGTCTAAGGGCTTTCCCCGGTGATGATGCTATCTGGGTTTAGCACCTTTTATTTGAGTTTTCATAGCAATGCTGGTATCATATAGATAACGATTGCACTTTTCATGGCATTCTCACAGCACATGCTACATTTTAATTATGCCTTTTGTGTTTTTCTTATCTTCTAGTCTGTTAATTCCTTGATGAAACTAACATACCTTGTTCACATTTTAATATCTAGCTCCTAGGACAAATTTTTGCCAATTAATAATTAGTGCCTTTTTTGGCTAATTCATAAGTTAATGAATAATGAGTACCCTTATTACAATAATATTTCTCTACTTGCTCTTTTTGGTACAGTAATACTTTAAGTAATATGGTATAATTTGGGAAGAATCATTAGAAAAGTGAAATCAAGGTATTCTAGAAAATCAGAAGGAAGATAAATTTTTTCAGTTTGAGGTCTCAGGAAATCCTGGAAGAGGTAATACTTGAGTTGGGTGTTGAAAGACATATACATCAATAGCAAAGATGACAGAAGATAATTTTTTTGAGTAGAGAATGCTGTAAGCTAGGGGCAGAGTAGATAAGCATAAGTGGGCTTGAGAGTGATACAATTTGGTGCAAATAAGTGACTGAGGTGAGCAAGGAGGATTAGGGTGGGGTTACAGGACTTAAATGCAGATCTGGGAACTTAGACCATGATTCCAAGGTTGTGGGGGACTGTATCAGTTAGATCTGCATTAGGAACATGCAAGAGAAACCCACTTCCAGTGATTTAACTAAAGGAGAGTTACAAATTTTTCTCCCATAATAATCTTATATTATCTCATATAATCTTATGCAATTATATCTTATAATTATTAACAACCTAGAATATTAACAGTGATATTAACAACAAAAATAAGAGAGTATTCATTTAGTCCTTATTTTATTTCAGGTGGTATTTTAAATTAGTTTAACTTTTTAAACATCACTATGGTTTACTATTATCTCCTTTTTTTTTTTTTTTTTTTTTTTTTTTTTTTGAGACAAGTCTCCCTCTGTCACCCAGGCTGGAGTGCAGTGGCACGATCTTGGCTCACTGTAACTTCCATCACCCGGGTTCAAGAGATTGTCGTGCCTCAGCCTCCCAAGTAGCTGGGACTACAGGTACATGCCACCACACTCAGCTAATTTTTGTATTTTTAGTAGAGACAGAGTTTTGCCATATTGGCCAGGGTGGGCTTGAACTCCGGACCTCAAGTGATTCACCTGCCTTGGCCTCCCAAAGTGTTGGGATTACAGGCATGAGCCACCATGCCCGGCCCCTATTATCTCCATTTTAAATAGGGCAACTCACATGAAAAGTAGGCCAGAAGTAGGTAGTCAGAGGCTGTTGTAGTTCTCTGTGATGTCAACATAGATCAATTCTTCCTCTATCTTTCTTCTTTACTATGTGACTTTTATCTTAATATGCCTCAAGTGATCACAAGAGGGCTGCTTCACCTCTCAGGTCCTCAAACCAGATGAACAGTAGAGAGAATGCCTCCATGAGGAAAGGAAACCTTTTGCAGAAATTCCGAAGAGACTTGTGCTTATGACTTAGTCAAAAGTGTGTCACATGGCCACATTTAGCTGATGTGAAGCTGAGAAAAATGCATTTTTTCTTCTGAGCATATTGTTTCATCAAAAACATTAGTAAGAAAGAAGAAGAAAATTGATATTTACTACACAACTCTCAATGGATCTGCTGTGGGAACAAGTTTTTGAGTACAAAAGTATCATAATCAAAGCAATGTTTCAGAAACATTTAAATGGCAGTTGAGAGGGAAAGATTTGAGGTTAAGGTTCATGCTACATGAAGAGATGACAGAATATTACACTGCAATTTAGTTATAGCCTGAATCAGGAAAATTGGTGGTAGAGAGAATGCAAGAAATGAACTCAGGGGTAATGTTGATGCGTCTCAGTGTCATATTGTATACGTAAAGTGAAGGTGGAAGATGAGTTTGGTGCAATTTTGAGATTTTTGAGCCTTTACAGGATGAATAACATAGATGAAGGGACTGTTAAGAGAAGTATGGTAGTCAGAGGGAGTGTAGAGTTTGGCATGAAAGTGATGATGAGTTAACTTAGAGGACAACCAGGAGAAGAGGTTCAAAGGACAAATGAAAATAAACGATCTATTTCTCAGGGAAGAACTTAGAATGGTCAATAATTTTTTTTTTTTTTTTTTTTTTTTTTGAGACGGAGTCTCGCTCTGTCTCCCAGGCTGGAGTGCAGGGGCCGGATCTCAGCTCCGCCTCCCGGGTTCACGCCATTCTCCGGCCTCAGCCTCCCGAGTAGCTGGGACTACAGGCGCCCACCACCTCACCCGGCTAGTTTTTTGTATTTCTTAGTAGAGACGGGGTTTCACCATGTTAGCCAGGATGATCTCGATCTCCTGACCTCGTGATCCACCCGTCTCGGCCTCCCAAAGTGCTGGGATTACAGGCTTGAGCCACCGCGCCCGGCCAGTAAGATTTCATTTGTTTCTTCATTCAGACAGCTGTCATTGCCACATGCTCAGGGAACAAACTGCACATCCTATATAATGTATACCATATAGGAGCTTCAGGTTGAGGGCAAGAGAAAAAAAATAACAAATAATTATAATATTATGTAAAAAGATTTAGAGGAAAATGACTAGTAGGGCATTTAGCCAGATGGGATAGCATGAGTGCAGAATAGAGATGGGAAACAGTGTGAAATGAATAGAAAAGAAGGCAGATGGTGGTAGAAGATGACATCAAAGAAGTAAGTAATCAGCAAATTGCAGAGAGGCTAGTACTCCATGTTAAACAGTATCAAGTCACTGTAGGGTTGAAACTTGGGAGCTAGGGTGACATAATCAGATTGGACTCTAGATCACTTTGTCAACTATATAGAGGGAGAAGTCTGGAGTCAGGGATAGGGAGCAGCTGGGAGTCTATTTCTATTTTGCAGTGCGAGAAAGTAAGACTCTCCCTTAAAACATGTTGAACTGTGGTATCAGTGAGATTATCACGTGGAGATGTTGGTGACAGCTAGATATCCAAATCTGCTGGACTGGAGGAAGAGATTTGAGAGTTGTTAGCATATGGGTGGTCTTTGAAATCTTGAATGAGAAATAAATCCCCTTGAGAACCTGAATACAGTGAGGAGAGATGATAGCTAAAGATACTCTTCTGAAGATGACCAACATTTAAGGGATGGTGAGAAGAGAAGGTCCATAAAAGTAAAGTAAAAAGATAACTGGGAGAGTGCGATGTCATTGATGCCAAAGAGGGAATTAAAGAAGGAGGGAGTGATTCACACACCCAAGTATAGCAGATGAGTCTAGTAAAATAAGAACTGATCAATATCTGTTGAACTTGGCTGTGAGTCAATAAAAATAACAAAAGGAATGTCAGTAGGATGGTGAGCAGAAGCCATTCTACTTGAATTCAGAGTTAATGGAAGGTGGAGAGATTGACCACCTGGGATGTTTGGGACAGCTGAACAGAAAGGTAACAGGGCAAAGGCATAGAAGGTCATAAAATAAAAATTGTTCAGGTCATCTGCCAGTGTTTAGATTGGAAAACAAAGGCTGCATTTGATGAGTAAGGTCATGGATTTTAAGATTTCAGAAATGAAGCAGTTTAGATGATGACAAGACCCAAGGCATGGCTTTAAGTATAGGTAAAGAGAAGTCTAAATTTAGGTTTATGTGCTGAACTATCAGATTTAGAGAGTGCTGAGTTAAAATATTCAACTACAAGTGTTGATTTACTTTTCCATAGAATTCTGACAGTTGTGTATATTTTTAGGTGCATTTGTGTTCATGATCACTTGGTATTATTTTTCCTTCAGATTTTAACCTTGAATTTTATATTGCTTAATATGAATACCACTACTGTGGATTTCCTTTTGGTTATATTTACGATACTTTTTTTTAACCTGGTTTCAGCTTTTTCTGTTGTTTTAAGTGTGTCTCTTATAGACAAAATATTACAAAACCTTTTAAAAATCCAATTCAAGAGAGAGTTTCTCAATCAGTATGTTAACTCATTTACATTCTTGTACTTACTTTACTATTAGGATTTAACAGTTATAATTTCTTATGTTTTAAGTTACCATACTTCATGTTCCTTTGCCGTCTTTTTTCTATCTTCCATTGGTCAATTTTTATCTTCTTTTCTGTTTGTTACTCCTAATATTTTGAGTCATCATTATGATTTTTTCTACATCTATATCCTTGTTTAACATTGTATATGCCATACTCTTAAGCAAAAATCTACCTTAGTATGGTCTCATTTCCTTGTTGTCACCTACCATTCTGTATGGATATTTATAGAATTTATGTATGTACAGAATTCATGTATATATACATACTTACCTATAGAAATACATATATAATTATTGCGCATGTATGTCTCTTTCTACATATATATAGAGTTACTTAGATCACAAAAATTTTACTGTCCTTTACTCATTCTTTTATTTTGTATCAATTTCATGGTTTTATTTATCTTCTGACTGGAGTACTCCTTAAACTGTTTTTAAAAGGTATTTTTGCCTTAAACTTTCTGAGTTTTTATATCCAAAAAGAATTTAATTTCATCCACATACTTAAAAGATACTTTGTTGGCTATAAATGTGTAGGTTCAAAGTTCTTTACCTTTAATATTTCTAGTATTATCTCATTTTCTTTTGCACTCAGTATTGTTAACAAGTTTTATTCTTGCTCTTCTGTTAATCTTTATTTTTACATATCTGAAAGCATATAAATGTTTTCCTTTGTCCTTGAATCTTATACTTTTTATGCCTATTATCTCCATTTTTACTTTTGTCAAGCAATTTGCCCTGTCTTTGTATTCTTGTGATCTTAATTTATTATTTTGAGGATGCCGACTTGCGGGTTTGTAATTCTCATTTCGTCTGATCTATTAATTCCATTTCATCTGATACAAAATGGTGTGTTTGTTGTTGCTTTAAAATAACAAATGGATTCCTAGGTCTTTAATTATGGAGATACTTAGAAGTTGTGAAGGTTTTAGGCTGGATTTTAGATTTTAACATTCATGAAGATAATGGTAAAACCGAAATTAGGGGAAAAAGTAGTCATGTAGGTAGATGACAGAAATGAGGGATGGTAATGTTAAAGGCAAAGGCACAACCTCCAAAGGAGGATGTTTCACATGTAACAAAGAAAAGTTTCTTTCTGGAATAAGGGAAACCTAAGGATGCTTTATAGTCAAAATGAAAAATTAAACAGACTGCGTCATTTATGACGTAAGCTTCCAGAGAGAAAATAGATGAATGACTTATATGTAATTTTTACTGAATCCACTCCTAGTATCCAAATGAAAAGCACTCCCCATAAATTATGTTTAGCAATCTTCTTTCCTCAAGTCTTCTTCACATCTGTTCAGTACAAGGTTTTTTCCCATTTAGTGGCAGAATATGAGTAAAATATCACAAAATAAAAATTCAGTTTTAATAACAATCAAGAATCTACTTAAAGAATTTCAGAGACTGGACTGAACAAAAGAAACAAAATACGCACTTGTATTAACCTAGCTTCTTTAAAGATCTCTTTGTGCACAAGGATTTAACATCTGACCATGACTAGAGCTACACCCTCCCCTGTAGTACCCATGAACCCCATGTGGCTATTTGAATTTAAAGTTAGTTCAAATTCAATAACTTATTTATTTGTATTTGTTTTTATATTTTTGGAGATGGGGTCTCACTCTGTCGCCCAGGCTGGAGTGCAGTGGTGCAATCTCTGCTCACTATAGACTATGTGTCCCGGGTTCAAGTGATTCTCCTACCTCAGCCCTCCAAGTAGCTGGGACTACAGGCACACACCGCCATCTGCCTAATTTTTGTATTTTTCAGCAGAGACAGAGTTTCATCATGTTGGCCGGGCTGGTCTAGAACTCCTGACCTCAAGTGATCCGCATGCCTCAGCATCCCAAAGTGCTGGGATTGCAGGTGTGAGCCACTGCATCTGGCCAAATTCAGTAACATTTTATAAAATTAAATGAAATTAAAATTTCAGTTTCTCAGTTATGCTAGCCACATTTCATGTGTTTAGTAGTCATATGTGGATATGTGGTTAGTTATTACTATTAATACATTTGTCATTTCAGATATAGGACATTTCCATCATTGCAGAAATTTCTATTGGTTACCACCGGCCTTGAGGATTCTGTGATGTCAGTTTCTTGCATACTCCACTTCATCTCTAACTGCTCTTGCCCTTGCACACTCTACTCTATTCCCATTAGTGCTCATTCTTTCTCAAACATGTTAAACTTGTTCCTACCTTAGGTCTTTCTTATTCCTTTCCCAAAGATCACCCTTCCCCATGTTAATCTTATCTCTGTTCAAATGTCAGTAAATCTCTGATTCTCTTTATAAAATAACAACCATTTTCATCAAGCTGTATCCTATTCCTGCTTTAATTTCTTCAGCCTGCTATTTGTTATTAAGCTGTTTATGGGTCTGTTTCCCTAAGAATTTGAGCTGCATAAGAGTAAAAATTTCCTGCTACTGGTTATGGTAGCTCCAGTTCTAACCACAAGATCTCACAGTAAACATTGCTTAATTAATATTTGTTAAGATGTGAATAGTGTTCCATATTTTTTGGACTATCCTAGTAGAATTCTCTGAACACTTAATTCTCTTACATTCCCAGATATCTTGCTTTGAAGATAACATCAATAGAATTATAAGGTATTTTTCCATATCTATCAGAGTATACTCCTGATCGTATCTGCATATATCATGGGAAATTCACAGTACTATAGTTATATAAATAAAACTTTCACAATATCTTTGAGTTTATATCACACTTAAAAATTTCACGAAATGGAATATGAATGGAAGCAAAGCGAGCTAGAGCTAGAGCAGAGAGAGAGAGATAAAGAGAGAGAGAAGCAACCATTTTTAAAAATGTATAAACTTTTAAAATCTCCTCCAGCTAAAGTACAGAAGAGAAGGAAAGTTTCTATTTTAGAGAAGAATTGAGAAAGGAAATAGAAAGCCAATGAGATTTGGACTATAGAGCCACATTTCTAGGATGTCAGTCCTTCCTCCACCACTCACTCACTATATAATATGGTACAAATTATTAAATTTTTTTCTCTCAGTTTCCTTTTCTGTATAGCAGAGTACTCATTTCATAGGGATAGTATAAGTATTAAATAAATTATGTATGCAAAGCACTTAGAAGCATGCCTGGTACATCTCATGCACTATAAAAGTGATTTTTATTGTTACTATTTAAAATGTTCAGAATTATTGTTGTTTTTGTTATTGCTATTGCTATTATCTATTATTATTGGTCTTTAGAGAAGGTAGGATGAAATGTTTCCATCTATTCCGTATCTACAGGAATGTACTGGCTAATATTTAACCATGAATATTTAGATATCCACGTGCAAGATGCAATCAGAACATTTTAAAAGAAAAATAAAGTTTGTACATAGTAATCTCTGTACATATTAACTATAGGGACCCTGTCTGCCTTGAGATATTTCATGATAACCACTCTATTTATGTAGATACTGATTTCCAAGAGACTAGTCCAGGGTGCTTTGCCAAGTTGTCACCTGTCAGCCTTTGGACACAAATGCAAGAAAAAGCAACAGACCAAAGATTGTCAGGGTTCCCGCACTTTCAATGCTAAAGTAATGTGTTTATATATATATATATATATATATATATATATATATATATATATATATAATATTGAGGTTTTATATATATGTATATATAACCTCAATTTAAATTGTCTAAAAAAGTTTTAAAGATTGCTAGAATTTTTCTCTCTGATTTCAGATTGAAGCACAACTTTTAACATTATGTACAATATTCTAAATGTATTATATTTTGCTAGATGGAGGACGTTATTGAGGATATAATCGGTATGGAATCAAGTTTTAAAGAGGAAGGAGCAGACTCTCCTCTGCTAATGCAAAGAACAGTAAGTGCTTTCAGACCCAAGAAAGTCGTTGAAACTGAAATGAATACACTCTGATAATAAAAAAGTTTGATTAGCAAATGGTGTTTTTTTCTGCACTTTTTAAATAGACAAGATAAAAGATGAATACTAGAAAATATTTATTGGTGCAGAAAAAAAAGGTTATCTAATGGTTGAAGAAGAATATAGTGCTTGTGCTAATCTCTCTCTCTGTCTCTGTGTCTATCTATCTAATCCTATATACATGCATCTAACTATATATCTAATTTGCTAGCATTTTCTGTGAGGAATTTAATCTTTAGATTTTCTATTTTTAAGCACAGCATGTAATCAAACACCCTTATAAGGTCATGACTAAATTTTGACTATTTTACCATGACTAATATAGCTTTCAGATTTAGAGGCTCTATACCTTTGTACAAGAAAGAAAATATTGCAACAATGAAAAATATAAATTTACTTCTAAGCCAACAGCCAGAGGTTAAAGTCAAATTGAAAAAGATAGAACAGGCCTCACCCTCCTTTAAAGTATGTAGAAATACTTCTGTGTTGAAATCAGTACAAATTCCTGCAATATGAAGGGATAGTGTCTTATCTCCTATTTGCTTGCTGTGCACCTTCTGATTGTTCATTTATGAATCATAAAAATGTTATCTGTAAAGGGTATATAAGCTCTTTCAACACATTGTGAAGGATTATTGTTGGTTTTGTTGGTTTGTTTATGGTTTACAATCTTTTAGAGAACACGAGAAAAAAGGATCTCAAAGACTGCAATCGAATTGTTACTTTAAACATTTAATTTTAAAAAACTGAATTCTGACTATATAGAGTTGTGGACTATTCATCAATAAGTCAATAGGCTAGACTATATGATGATGGATGTTTTCAATTTAGGGCCTAGAAAAAAATGCTGGTAGAAGCATCCCTTTTTTTCTGTATCAATTCTTAAGTAGACTATCTGATGAGAGAAGTGTCTCTTTCTCCTTTTCTCTAGTATGCAGGACCTACACGTAGTGCTAGTCAAGTCACCAATACTAACTTTCCTTGCTAAATATCAGCTGAGGTTTAAAACCTGGTTTTTGTTGCAGGATTCTTTTTGCAGTTTTCATTTTTTTAAATGTAGAATGATGACTCTACCTTTTTTCTCTTCAGATTTCAAGTAGCGTAGTGACGTGAAAACTAATTCTCCAGATACATTTGATATTAATGCTAATATCTCCCTTTCTAATTTCACAGCATGAGGATACTATTTTCTTAACCAATGTTCAACTTCTCAGTTTGAGGAAATGATATTAATTTCCTGCAATCTTCTCTTCTTTGTACATGGTACTTACTTCGTTGAAATTGTATACTGAAACATTCTCTGTGAAATTATCTACTTGTTTCATAGAATCTTTGTAGAATGGTTTACTCAGTAAAAACTTGGTGATGAATTTCATTTGGAATATACTTTTGACACACAAAATGTACTTTTAAATAGATGGATACTACTGGCCTAAGTGTATTTACATAAAGAAATATCTGAGGTTAATCAACCAAAGATTATTGATAATTTAGATCCACATATAAAACCAAGCAGTTCAATTAACCAAATATTTACCTAATACTTATTATATGTAAAGCATAATATTCACACAATATGAGACTGCAGGTTGAGTGAGGCACAATTTACATGTCAAGAGATGACAATATAATGGCGTAGCACAATGAGTTGTGCCTGAGAGTTAGGGCGGGAAAGAATGTGGAACTTGTGTTAAACATGGTTCTAGTCCAGATATTATGCAAATCACGTAACCTGCCTTTGCTTTGGTATCTATTTCTGTATTATAGGAATAATTAAAAATAGTGGTCTCTGAAAGCTGTTTTAATTGATATCTTATAGACTACATGTGTTCATTTTGAATGCTAGTTAGAGATTTGCTCTGCAGCTCAAATGAAGGAGAAACCATGCGAAAGTGAGAATTTTTGGAAGTCCTTTAGAAAGAGGTGATGTTTGAAATATAGTTATGAAGTACTGTATAGTTAAGATTTTAAGAGATAGACATGAAGGCAGAAAAGTAGCAAGTTAAGAGAACAACATAAGGCAAGAAGTGAGAAAAAAGAGAATGTACAAGAATAGCTGGTAGAATAGGGGTAGGAAACTCTGAAGGATTTTTATAGTTTATGTAGATAAAAGCAAAGACTTGTTAGATTCAGAAAAAAGCTTTGAGTAAGTATATTAGCCAGTGAACTTTTGGTTGCAGGTGGTTAACCTGACTCATAAGGGGCTTAAGC
This sequence comes from Macaca nemestrina, assembly GCF_043159975.1. Taxonomy (NCBI): domain Eukaryota; kingdom Metazoa; phylum Chordata; class Mammalia; order Primates; family Cercopithecidae; genus Macaca; species Macaca nemestrina. Next base: position 43,328,761 of record NC_092128.1, read on the forward strand.
ATGAAAGGAATTTATTGGTTCATGCCATCTAAAAATCCCTAAGTAATATTGTATGTGGGCATCCCTTTGTAAATTTGTCTCTGTTTTCTTCTGTGCTGGCTTTATTCTCAGCCATTGAACAGACACTGTCATAGCCTATTCCCAGCCATGCATACACTTTTTTCTTGCTAACCTAGTTTTTTTTTTTTTTCAGACATCCATTCCTTCACAAGAAAGAGGAAGTTTCTGATTAATTTAAACCAATTCTGGTGGCCCCATTTCCCTTGCCAGACTTTGTTTTAAGAATGGGCCTGTGCTGCAATTCTGGCAAGTTGAGCAGGATACTGAGATCTGCTTGGAAGTTTTCTTTAGTCTATAATTTCAAGAAAGAGAAGGATTTTTGCTTCTCCATGATGTATGGGGCTTCTGTAGCCTTTTTTTTCCCCAAAAGATAGATAAAGTGGAAAAAACAAAAGAAACAAAGGGAAAGAGAAAATGGACAGATATGGAAAGAAATGCTGCTATGTGCCCCTGGAGAATTATTTTGCCTATGGATATGTAAGGTTTTCTTTTCTTTATTTTATAAGCCAATTATGTCAGGATTTTCTGGTTCTCAAAAACAAATGCATCCTAATGGAAACATTCAGTAAGGATGGGATACCTACGAGGAAATGTTTTTCTTCTTAGTTCCAGTTAAAACCCTGGGATAACAGAGCAGCTTCTGTCACGTATCTATTTCTAAGCCAATGTCTCTGGGTCTTGGGCCTACCCTAGAGCTGTGGCTTGAGCAGCCCTCCACAACTAATTGCCCAGACTGAGAATGAGAACCAAGAAAGCAGCAGTTGTTACCCAAGCAAATGTGAATGGATTCTAGTCAGGCTAAATCAACAGATGTTTATTATAATAAGCTTCAAAATGAAAATATTTATCAATTATTATTATTATGTTCACCTACTATATGACATGGGTTATCTGTGTTAGTCCCTTTTCCATTTCTATAAAGGAATACCTGAGGCTGGATACTTTATGAAGAAAAGGGGATTATTTGGCTCATGGCTCTGCAGACCGTATACACGAAGCATTATCCTGGTATCTGCTTCTGGTGAGGGCCTCAGGAAGCTTTTAGTCATGGCAGAAAGGAAGGGGATCCAGAGCATCATATGGTGAGACAGGGAGCAAGAGAGAGGGGAGAAGTTTCCACGATCTTTTAAATAACGAGCTCCCATGTGAATAAGTGTCCTAGTTCATTATCTAAAGCCATATCTATCATTTATGTCTGGAATCCCTTCCAAAGGACTTTTCTTCTTTAAATAGTGCCTTCTAGACCATAAATATATGCTGATCTACTGGATTATAAACATCAGCACTTACCAGTCTTTAATAACACTCACTAAAAGCAAACCAAACCAAACAGCATCCTTTAAACACACTTCCTCTCTGGCTACCAGGCTATTTCATGACTCCTTTACACACACAAAAAAACCTCACTGCCCCCATTTTCTCCCTGCCTTGACTTCCTTCCCTCTCATTCTCTCCTCTCCAATAGGGCTTTTGTCCTCACAATTCTAAAAGGGCTCTGAAAACCAATCAATAGCAATCCAATAGCAAGCCAATCAATAGCAATCAATAGCAAACTAATCCAGTAGCAAATTCTCCATTGTCATCTGACTTGGCTTCTCAGTGGCATTTGACATGGTTGACCACTTCTTTCTTCTTGAAGAGCTATTTAGGATTCTGTGAATTCTCTGATTTGTTCACTCATTTTATTGGTTCTTTTTTCTCTAATAGATGTAGATGTCTAAATTCTGGAGTGTCCTAGGGCTCAGTCTTTGGTCCTCTTTTCTCGTATATCAATACATGTCCTATAGGTAACATCAACACATCTCTAGCCTAGATCACTCCCCTATATGCCAAACTTATATATTCTACTGCTTACTTGGTATCTTTTGTGGTTCTAACAGATATCTTCAACATAACATGGCCAAAAAGAAGTCCTCCCTCCAAAATCTGCTTTTAGTTGGTGTGAAACAACAAACAAAAATGGTCATTCTTTGCTTTTCTGTCTCTTACTCCCATACCCACATCTATCAGTATGTCTTTGTAATCCACATCCAAGATTTCCAGAATCTCACTGCTTCCTATCATGTCCTCCTGTAAAACATGTTCCATCATCTCTCACTATAGTCACAAGCTCTGACCTAGCTTCCCTGCTACTTTTTGTTGCCTTACAGCTGTTCTTTACAAAGCAGCCAGAATAATCTTCCTAAAGAAATAACCAGATCCTGTTTCTCCTTGCTTAATATTTTATTAATTTTCTGAAATACTCAGAATATAATCCAGACACTTTATTATAGTCAGCACTTCCCTTTGACTTCAGGGTCTGGATTCAATGGCATCCTTTCTCCTCCTTAAACATTACAGGAATATTATCATCTTACAACCATTGTACTTCCTTTTCTTAGTTTGGAATGATTTCATCTCAAATCTTTGCATGGTTACCTCTTTATGATTCAGATATTTAGTCAATGTCAGCTTGTCAAAGGGGCCTTTCACAATACCCTAACTAGAAGACCCTACCCCATGACTCCTCAAGTCAATGTCTTAGCTTATTTACCCTCAGACTTATGAGCAGTGAAACACAAATGATCTTATTTATTATTGCATTTACCTATTTATTCTGTGCTTCCCCCTGTAGAATGCAAACCCCTTGAAGACAGGGATTTTGTCTGTCTCATTTACTGCTGTGTCTCTGGAGCCTAAAACTGTAGCCTGTTTTGTTGTTGTTAGTACTCAGCATAGTGACTAACACATAACAGGTGCTCAGCAAATGCATGTTAAATAAATGACTAAAATTCACGCATAGTATTGAAATAATTGTTTTCATTATACATCCTATTCAGGAATACTTTTAATGGACTAAAAGCAGTAGCAACAAGAATAAAGACAACAATAATAATAACTTCCATGCATTGGTTACTTACTAGGTGACAAGAATTATGCAAAATGCTTTTAGTGAAAAACTATATTTAATTTCACAACAAACCTATGAGACAGAGACTATTATTGCCTATTAAAATTTTACAAATGAGGAAAGAAGCTTAGAGAAGTTAAGTAACTTGCCCAAGTTCACATAGTTAATGAATGGCAAAGTAGGGCCTTGAATCCAGCCCTGCATGAAACCAATGCAACTATCCTACCCATTCTGCTGTGCCAGCAGTCTCAGGGAAGCAGCCATTTCATAGAACTTTAGAATCATATGATTTGAAGGGGTCTGAGACAGATCTGATCATCTGGCACACTCCAGCTGAATGATTGCTTAGCCTCTGAGTTTAGATCTGTGTATTATTTACATCCATTGGTCTTAGTTTCAGCCCTTTCTTTCGGAGACGTGGATGTGCATAGTAACTCATTTCTTTTAACATATATAGGTATTTTTTCAATCAAGTGTCTGTAAATGCTGGTGGCATTTGGCAATCTAAGTAAACTGTTACAGTTCAAGATCATTCCAGAGACGAGGAATGAGTAAATATTAACAACCCCCTGTGCTTGGTTGGAACTTGAAAGGACTGTATAACATCAGTGAGCAAGCTTTTGTCAATCACAGTCTAGACCAGGTTAGTCTTAAAGTCCAAAGAAGAACCAAAGTTCACTTTAGTGTAGAAGTTTTTGCAGAGTTCTCTTGGTTATTGCTTGCAAGTTTAAGGAAAAGAAAATGATGAAGGAGACAGAGAAAACCATTGCTATTGTGAAGGTTATAGACACTTCAAAGTTAAAACTGGTGAGCAAGTATATTTTGGAATTCTTTCAGTGTTTGGAGATGAAACCACCTTAAATACTGAATTTAAACTTTATATACTTATAGTCAATAAAATAAGGTATGTAAACATTGAGCTTTGAAATGCATAAAATATATTCTGCTGTATTGACAAGCGTGTTTACTTACAAGATTATTTTCAGTGCTCTGGACTATAGTAAAAAATTATAACAGTATATTTAGTAAAAAATATTAAAACTCATGTTTATTATTACTTTTTAATCAAAAGATGAGGGTTTCAAACTAATTGTTGCAGTGTTTACATTCCATTAATTGTATTTATTTATTTATTACTAAATAGATCATTTGTATATAATATGTATGATGCAAAATTATTTATAAATTATCATTCTTTGTTTTACTTTATCTTTTCTATTATTGTATATAGTCACATATTATATTTCCAGATAATCTGCCACTATATGTGTAAACCAGCTCACCAACGACAAGAGATCTCCTATTCCAGCTCAACACATTATATTTACATATGTCATAATAGGACAAAAATAATAACAACAATAACACGGCGGGATTTCTCTATTCAGTGCATGTCATTTAAACTGTATACCTCTGCTTTAGTAGCAAAGAAAACAAATTTAGAGGAATATTAATGGTGTGTGTCCTGAAACTATAAAGACCTTGTTTACTGCATCTAAATGAATAAACACCCAAAAGGAAAGACAATAATCTTTCAAATGCCATTTTTTTTTTGCATGCATCGTGTACTCTAGACGCCCCTACGGTGATCCTCTTTATACAAGAAGTTTATTTTCCTGTTATGTACACAGTTATTCCATCTAATCTTTTACCATTTTAGGGTCACAATCAATGTTTTCACAAAAACCACAATATAGGATCCAAACAACTCAAATACTCCTTCAGTTTCCCTTGACACTCACATTAAATATATGATAGTGCATATGCACATACATGTAAGGTATTTTTTTCCTTTTGTTATCTCTACTGAGAAATTATCTGGAAATATAATATGTGACTATAAGACTTTTTACATTTTTGTATTTATAATGAAATTATCTAGGATATTATATATATGTATATGTATATACACATATATATGCTGAAGATTCTTAGCTTTACATATATAATCCATTTTCAAGAACATGGTAAATATACACTATAATGCCTTTTCTCTTGCTGAGTGAATAAAATTGGAGAATGATAAAGCAATTAGTTTAAATTCAATTAGAAAATGTATTGCAAGTTTGTTAGCTCCATATTATTAGGGTGAAAGGAAAAATAAACCAAGCTGGCCTGAGGAAGAGTGCTGTAGAGGGCTTACCCAAACTTGAGCCTTAGATGTGGATGCTTATTGAAGGAATGGGGACATTAGTAGTGCAGAAAACAGCAGTGGGAAAGAATAAAACTGAGAAAAATTAAATCCAATGCCTTGTAACATTTTTTAGTACTCAAAACACTTAAGAATAAAAATTTTAAAGGCAAGGGCCCTTCTACCTATAGGGTAGATAATAAAGAATTCAGACATTGTGTTAGACATTCCTGGGTTTGAATCCAAGCTCTCTACTTCTTTATAAAGCTATATGATCATAAAAAGATTATTTCATTTATTAGAGCTTTAATTATTTTACATTTAAAATGACAATTATACTTACTTGAGTTGTTATAAAGATGACTTGAGATATTGTTATTTAAATTATTATTATGAAACATGCTTGGTTTAATACTTGATATATAATAAATGCTCAACTGTCGATGACAGAGAACATATGTTAGGATCCTGCTTGTATTTTATTATCTTCTTCAAAAAATTCCCCATATATAAATTTACAGATTCTTTGCAGTAACCTTCTCCCCCCTCACACCCTCCCTCTTGCTAGGGTTTGAAGTCTATTGTTGAGAGCCATGGGCACAGTATGTTGACATGTGGTGGTAAGAAATCTTTCATCTTGAGAGTGGTGGGAAATAATGTCAAATGGAGAGAGTGGGGCCGTGCAGTGAGATTTTGAAAACTAAACACAAGACTTTGGGCTTAATACATGAGTTAAGGCAGAAAGATTTTAGATTTCAGATTTTTTGACTGGGAGAAAGCAGAAGGAAGTTGTATTTTTAAACTATGAGTTAGTCTGGGAGGGTTAGTGGTAGTTAATTGAGAGAGATGAAGAAATACTAGTGGCGGGGAACATAATTTAGGCTTAGGGCTGTGAGGATCTTGAAATATGAGAATAGGGAAGAATTTTCAAACTGAGAAATGACTCTTAAAAAAAGTCATATTTGAGTGATAGATCAGATATAAAATATGGAGAGGGAAGAGGCCAAAACAGTAGAAAAAGCATATGTGGAATTCAGGTCAGATTATTTATGTTGTCCTGTATTTGTCCTGATGAGAATAGATGGATGTATAAACATTTTCAGAGGTTAATTTTATTTAGATGTTTCTACAATAATTTTGGACCCAGATTTTAGTTTCTTATAGGGCAGCACTGATTTTAAACAAACCCAAAGCTATATTTTTCTAGGGTTATGAAAACATGTATTGTCTCAAAAACATGTTGCCAATGAACTAAATTTGAATAAAAATTTCACTGTCTTTTCTCCCGGACTTAAAATTGCAATTTGGAGACATTAGTAACTTCAACTAAATAAAATAAAATAAAACAAAATAAAATAAAGTAAAATTTAATTTAATTTAATTTAATTTAAAAGTGCCATTTTGATAAAATGTGAGACAAACACACACAATTCTTTATCCTAACAGTAAGCAAATACGTAATGGAAACTTTGATCCTTAAGCATTCCATTTAGAGGATAAGGAGATATGGTAAACAGTGTTTCACAATTTTGTATAAAATCATTCTACATGTAATTAAATCAGCATCTTTACACAGTACTAGAGTAGGAGATTAAGAGTAACAAATTCGATGAAGAGAATCAGAATATCTAAGCCTGAAGAGGTAAGAAAAATTCTCTTTAGGAAACTATTACTGTGGTAGAAATTTTGTAGATAAGAAATATTACATCTTGGAAGCATTTTTACAAAATGGCTTGATATATATCTTGAAAATATGATACTTTTCCCCATAAAACTAGTTCAGGTATTTTCCTTATGAAGTGTGTTTAAAGTTTGTTTTGATTCTTCAGTAATCATAATACGATTACCACTATTAATTACTTCTTCAGTCAGTAATTACGTTTACTAAATAGTATTTTTCTAGAAAATTTTGCATTTTGTCTAAGCATTTACAATCAATGGCAAATTTTGTCAACTGTGAATATAGATCATTTCACTTATTTATTTCCAGTGTGGGTAGCTTTTGTTACTTTTTTTTGCCTAATTATTCTGGCTAAAACTTACAATACTATGTTGAATAGAAGCAGTGAAAATAGGCATCCTTATATTGCTCCCTGTTGGTAGTATATCTCATTATGTTTTTATACTGGCGTAAAATATATATAACATAAAATTTACCATTCTAACCATTTTTAAGTGTACAATTCAAAGGCATTAAGTACATTCATAATGTGCAACCATCACAACTATCCATTTCCTAAACTTTATCATTATCCCAAACAAAAATTGTACTCATTAAGCAGTAGCTCCCCTTATCTACGTATTTCCAGCCCCTCATAGCTTTTGGTCCACTTTCTGTCTCTATGAATTTCACTATTCTAGGTACCTCATATAAGTAAAATAATATAATATATATCCTATTGTGCTTGGCTTATTTCACTTAGCATAATTTTTTCAAGTTTCACCCATGTTGTAGCATTCATCAGAATTTCATTAATTTCATTGCTTTTTAAGCTTGAGTACTATTCCATTATGTGTATACACTACATTTTATTTATCTATGCATCTGTTGATGGACATTTGACTCTTGCAAATAATGCTAATATGAACACTGGTGTACAATTATCTGTTTAAGTCCCTGCTTTCAATTCTTTTGGATATACACTTAGAAGAGAAATTACTGGATCATATGTTAATACTATACTTAACTTTTGAGGAACCTCCATACTGCTTTCCACAATGGCTGCACCATTTCACATTCCCACCAGCATTGCTCAGTTTTTCTTTTGATATTAGCCATCCTAATGAGACTGAAGTATTACACGGTAGCTTTGATTTACATTTTCCTAATGACTAGTGATGTTGGGCATCTTTTCACATGCTTATCGGCCATTTGTATACATCTTTATTGGAGAAATGTCTATTCAAGTCTTTTGCCTATTTTTAAAATGGGGTTGTCATCATTTTAAACAAACTATCACAAGGACAGAAAACCAAACACTGCATGTTCTCACTCAGAAGTGGGAGTTGAACAATGAGATCACATGGACACAGGGTGGGGTGTATCACACATCAGGGCTGGTTGGGGTGTGAGGGACTGTGGGGGGGATAGCATTAGGAGAAATACCTAATGTAAATGACGAGTTTATGCGTGCAGCAAACCAAGATGGTACATGTTTACTGATGTAACAAACCTGCACTTTGTGCACATGTACCCTAGAACTTAAAGTAGAATAAAATAAATAAATAAAACGGGGTCGTTTGCTTTTGTTGTTGAGTTGAAGATTTATTTTTATATATATACTCTGGATCTTAATCTCTTGAGAAATACATGATCTGCTAGTGGCTTCTCCCGTTGTGTGGGTGGTTTTATAGATTTTTTTCTTATGTTTATGTATTCGATCCATTTTGAGTTAATTTTTGTATATGATGTTAGATAAACATCTAACTTTATTCTTTTGCATGACGATAGCCAGTTTTCCCAACACCACTTGTTGAAAAGAATTCCTTTCCCCACTGAGTAGTCTTGGCGCCTTTGTCAAAAATCATTTGACCATAACATAAAGAGTTTATTTCTGGACTTGCTGTTATACTCCCTAGGTCTATGTGTCTTATTGCCAGACTCACGGTAGCACAGACTTAGATTACTGCACCCTTGTAATAAGTTTTGAAATCTGGAGTGTGAGTGCTCCACCTTCCTTCTTTCACAAGATTGTTTTGATTATGCAGGGTCCCTTGGAGTTCATGTGAATTTAAAATGCATTTTTCTATTTCTTTAAAAAAATGCAGTTGGAATTTGATAAAAATTGTATTGAGTTGTAGACTGCTTTAGATAGTATTGCAATGTTAACAATATTATTTCTTTTCATCCATGAACACAAAATGCCTTTCCACTTATTTATGATTTCTTTCATTTTATTCAGCAGCATTTTTTAGTTTTCAGTGTATAAGCCTTTTGCTTCTTGGGTTAAGTTTATTCCTAAATATTTAATTCCTTTTGATGCTATTTAAATGGAATAGTTTTCTTAATTTCTTTTTCAGTTTGTTAATGGTTCCTGTGCAGAAATGCAACTGATTTTTGAGCTAATAAATGAATTCAGCTAAGCTGCAGTACATAAAATCAGCACACAGTTTGAATGTGTATGTGTGTTTGTGCATGTGTGTGTGTAAGTGTAGAATCTTAGGGAGGGTTTTCTTAATGTGAGATCATGTCAACAGTTAACAGAGATCATTTGGTTTATTCCTTTCCAATATGGATAATTTTTGTGATTTTTTCTTGCGTAGTTATTCTCACCTAAACTTACAATACTGTGTTGAATAGAAGTAGTGAAAATAGGCAACCTTAACTTGCTCCTAATTTTAGGGGAGAAACTTACTACCTTTTAAATCTAACATGTGCTGTAGTTACTTTCTCCTTTCATTTGAAATGTTATTCATTTAATCAGTTTTGCCAGAAGCATGTCAATCTTGTTAATTTTTTTTCAAACAAAAACAACTTTTGCTTTGTGAATCTATCATTGTATTGTTTTGTTCTTCACTGATTTATGGCCTTATTTTATTAAATTATCTGTTCTAGTTTCTTTGGGTTTGTTTGGTTATTTTCCCCTATTTTTTTAAAGAGTGATGGTTAATTTATATAATTCAAAAATGAATCTATTTTTATCATTTATTATTTAAGGCTATGAATTTTCTTTAAAGCATTGTTTTGCCATATTCCAGACATTTCTTTACATGTGTTTTATCTTTGTTGTATTTTAAAATTCCAGTATGATTTCATCTTAAACTTTGAAGTTTTTAACAATTTTCTAAAATTTCCAAATATTTTGGCAATCAGATACTCTATGAAATGTGTTGAGGGTTTCTTTTAACTGAGCACCCTAATCAGTTTTTGTATATGTTCCATATATACTTAAGAAAACTGTATTCACTATTTCTTCATGTAAAACTATATACTGGTCTATTGGGCTGAGCTTTAACATTTATTATTCAAATCTTCTATAGCATTACTGATTATTTTTGTCTGCTTGACTTTTCAAAAAAGGGGAGATACGTGTTAAAGTCTTCTACTATTTTGATATATTCATTCATTTCCCCTTGTAGTTCTAAACATTTATTTCACGTATTTGGAGGTTACTTTATTAGGAGCACACATGCTTGTAATTGTTATACCTTTTAAGAATAGTAACTCATTATCCCTAATAATTTTTTAAACCTGAAAGCCCTTTTTTCTGATATTAATTTAGCTACATCAGTTTCCCCATGAATATCATTTGCTGGATGTATCTTTTTCCATTCTTTAACTTTTAATCTTTATATGTCCTTTTACTGTGTGGATATGTCTCTTGTAAGATACTTGTGTCTAGTTCCCGTTTTCTTACGTTATCTGTCAACTCTTTACCTAGGGAGTTTGACCTATTTAGATCATTATTATTATTGATATGTTTTCACTTGCTCTTCTTGTCTTAATTCATTTTTGTGCCCCATTTTAAAGTTTCTCCTTAATACATTCTTACCACTTTCGCATCCTTTGGGTTCCCTGCTACAGCAACCCAACTATGCTGATATTATCTAAATTGAGTTACATGGTTATGTGTTTCACTTAATCTTTGATCTTGGATCCACCCCCATTATTTATTCCACAATAACTTTACCAAGATATTCGATCAATTTTATTTTATATTTTTGAGCATGTTCTTTAAATATCTCTACTTATTGAAGCACCTGACCCAAGCTTTTTCCAGTGTTAGTCTTTGTGGGATAAACTTTCTTAAGCATTGTATGCCTAAGAATATTTTTTATCACGGCCTCATGTGTGAATGACATTTGAGCTGCATTTAAAACTGTAAAACTTCATTTTATTTTCTTTCAGTGTTTTAAAATACAGATTTGTTTTATTTTTCCATTCAATTTTTTTTTTAATTTATTTATTATTATTATACTTTAAGTTGTAGGGTACATGTGCATAACGTGCAGGTTTGTTACATATGTATACTTGTGCCATGTTGGTGTGCTGCACCCATCAACTCATCATTTACATCAGGTATAACTCCCAATGCAATCCCTCCCCCCTCCCCCCTCCCCATGATAGGCCCCTGTGTGTGATGTTCCCCTTCCTGAGTCCAAGTGATCTTATTGTTCAGTTCCCACCTATGAGTGAGAACATGCGGTGTTTGGTTTTCTGTTCTTGTGATAGTTTGCTAAGAATGATGGTTTCCAGCTGCATCCATGTCCCTACAAAGGACGCAAACTCATCCTTTTTGATGGCTGCATAGTATTCCATGGTGTATATGTGCCACATTTTCTTAATCCAATCTGTCACTGATGGACATTTGGGTTGATTCCAAGTCTTTGCTATTGTGAATAGTGCTGCAATAAACATACGTGTGCATGTGTCTTTATAGCAGCATAATTTATAATCCTTTGGGTATATACCCAGTAATGGGATGGCTGGGTCATATGGTACATCTAGTTCTAGATCCTTGAGGAATTGCCATACTGTTTTCCATAATGGTTGAACTAGTTTACAATCCCACCAACAGTGTAAAAGTGTTCCTATTTCTCCACATCCTCTCCAGCACCTGTTGTTTCCTGACTTTTTAATGATCGCCATTCTAACTGGTGTGAGATGGTATCTCATTGTGGTTTTGATTTGCATTTCTCTGATGGCCAGTAATGATGAGCATTTTTTCATGTGTCTTTTGGCTGTATGAATGTCTTCTTTTGAGAAATGTCTGTTCATATCCTTTGCCCACTTTTTGACGGGGTTGTTTGTTTTTTTCTTGTAAATTTGTTTGAGTTCTTTGTAGGTTCTGGATATTAGCCCTTTGTCAGATGAGTAGATTGCAAAAATTTTCTCCCATTCTGTAGGTTGCCTGTTCACTCTGATGGTAGTTTCTTTTGCTGTGCAGAAGCTCTTTAATTTAATGAGATCCCATTTGTCAATTTTGGCTTTTGCTGCCGTTGCTTTTGGTGTTTTAGACATGAAGTCTTTGCCCATGCCTATGTCCTGAATGGTACTACCTAGGTTTTCCTCTAGGATTTTTATGGTATTAGGTCTAACATTTAAGTCTCTAATCCATCTTGAATTAATTTTTGTATAAGGAGTAAGGAAAGGATCCAGTTTCAGCTTTCTACTTATGGCTAGCCAATTTTCCCAGCACCATTCATTAAATAGGGAATCCTTTCCCCATTTCTTGTTTCTCTCAGGTTTGTCAAAGATCAGATGGCTGTAGATGTGTGGTATTATTTCTGAGGACTCTGTTCTGTTCCATTGGTCTATATCTCTGTTTTGGTACCAGTACCATGCTGTTTTGGTTACTGTAGCCTTGTAGTATAGTTTGAAGTCAGGTAGCGTGATGCCTCCAGCTTTGTTCTTTTGACTTAGGATTGTCTTGGAGATGCGGGCTCTTTTTTGGTTCCATATGAACTTTAAAGCAGTTTTTTCCAATTCTGTGAAGAAACTCATTGGTAGCTTGATGGGGATGGCATTGAATCTATAAATTACCTTGGGCAGTATGGCCATTTTCACGATATTGATTCTTCCTATCCATGAGCATGGTATGTTCTTCCATTTGTTTGTGTCCTCTTTGATTTCACTGAGCAGTGGTTTGTAGTTCTCCTTGAAGAGGTCCTTTACATCCCTTGTAAGTTGGATTCCTAGGTATTTTATTCTCTTTGAAGCAATTGTGAATGGAAGTTCATTCCTGATTTGGCTCTGTGTTTGTCTGTTACTGGTGTATAAGAATGCTTGTGATTTTTGCACATTAATTTTGTATCCTGAGACTTTGCTGAAGTTGCTTATCAGCTTAAGGAGATTTTGGGCTGAGACAATGGGGTTTTCTAAATATACAATCATGTCATCTGCAAACAGGGACAGTTTGACTTCTTCTTTTCCTAACTGAATACCCTTGATTTCTTTCTCTTGCCTAATTGCCCTAGCCAGAACTTCCAACACTATGTTGAATAGGAGTGGTGAGAGAGGGCATCCCTGTCTTGTGCCAGTTTTCAAAGGGAATTTTTCCAGTTTTTGCCCATTCAGTATGATATTGGCTGTGGGTTTGTCATAAATAGCTGTTATTATTTTGAGGTACGTTCCATCAATACCGAATTTATTGAGCGTTTTTAGCATGAAGGGCTGTTGAATTTTGTCAAAAGCCTTTTCTGCATCTATTGAGATAATCATGTGGTTCTTGTCTTTGGTTCTGTTTATATGCTGGATTATGTTTATTGATTTGCGAATGTTGAACCAGCCTTGCATCCCAGGGATGAAGGCCACTTGATCTTGGTGGATAAGCTTTTTGATGTGTTGCTGAATCCGGTTTGCCAGTATTTTATTGAGGATTTTTGCATCGATGTTCATCAGGGATATTGGTCTAAAATTCTCTTTTTTTGTTGTGTCTCTGCCAGGCTTTGGTATCAGGATGATGTTGGCCTCATAAAATGAGTTAGGGAGGATTCCCTCTTTTTCTATTGATTGGAATAGTTTCAGAAGGAATGGTACCAACTCCTCCTTGTACCTCTGGTAGAATTCAGCTGTGAATCCATCTGGTCCTGGACTTTTTTTGGTTGGTAGGCTATTAATTATTGCCTCAATTTCAGAGCCTGCTATTGGTCTATTCAGGGATTCAACTTCTTCCTGGTTTAGTCTTGGAAGAGTGTAAGTGTCCAGGAAATTATCCATTTCTTCTAGATTTTCCAGTTTATTTGCGTAGAGGTGTTTATAGTATTCTCTGATGGTAGTTTGTATTTCTGTGGGGTCGGTGGTGATATCCCCTTTATCATTTTTAATTGCGTCGATTTGATTCTTCTCTCTTTTCTTCTTTATTAGTCTTGCTAGTGGTCTGTCAATTTTGTTGATCTTTTCAAAAAACCAACTCCTGGATTCATTGATTTTTTGGAGAGTTTTTTGTGTCTCTATCTCCTTCAGTTCTGCTCTGATCTTAGTTATTTCTAGCCTTCTGCTAGCTTTCGAATGTGTTTGCTCTTGCTTCTCTAGTTCTTTTAATTGTGATGTTAGAGTGTCAATTTTAGATCTTTCCTGCTTTCTCTTGTGGGCATTTAGTGCTATAAATTTCCCTCTACACACTGCTTTAAATGTGTCCCAGAGATTCTGGTATGTTGTATCTTTGTTCTCATTGGTTTCAAAGAACATCTTTATTTCTGCCTTCATTTCGTTATGTACCCAGTAGTCATTCAGGAGCAGGTTGTTCAGTTTCCATGTAGTTGAGCGGTTTTGATTGAGTTTCTTAGTCCTGAGTTCTAGTTTGATTGCACTGTGGTCTGAGAGACACTTTGTTATAATTTCTGTTCTTGTACATTTGCTGAGGAGTGCTTTACTTCCAATTACGTGGTCGATTTTGGAGTAAGTACGATGTGGTGCTGAGAAGAATGTATATTCTGTTGATTTGGGGTGGAGAGTTCTATAGATGTCTATTAGGTCTGCTTGCTGCAGAGATGAGTTCAATTCCTGGATATCCTTGTTAACTTTCTGTCTCGTTGATCTGTCTAATGTTGACAGTGGAGTGTTGAAGTCTCCCATTATTATTGTATGGGAGTCGAAGTCTCTTTGTAAGTCTCTAAGGACTTGCTTTATGAATCTGGGTGCTCCTGTATTGGGTGCATATATATTTAGGATAGTTAGCTCTTCCTGTTGAATTGATCCCTTTACCATTACGTAATGGCCTTCTTTGTCTCTTTTGATCTTTGATGGTTTAAAGTCTGTTTTATCAGAGACTAGGATTGCAACCCCCGCTTATTTTTGTTCTCCATTTGCTTGGTAAATCTTCCTCCATCCCTTTATTTTGAGCCTATGTATGTCTCTGCGTGTGAGATGGGTCTCCTGAATACAGCAGACTGATGGGTCTTGACTCTTTATCCAGTTTGCCAGTCTGTGTCTTTTAATTGGAGCATTTAGTCCATTTACATTTAAGGTTAAGATTGTTATGTGTGAACTTGATCCTGCCATTATGATATTAAGTGGTTATTTTGCTCATTAGTTGATGCAGTTTCTTCCTAGCCTCGATGGTCTTTACATTTTGGCATGTTTTTGCAATGACTGGTACCGGTTGTTCCTTTCCATGTTTAGTGCTTCCTTCAGGGTCTCTTGTAAGGCAGGCCTAGTGGTGACAAAATCTCTAAGCATTTGCTTATCTGTAAAGGATTTTATTTCTCCTTCACTTATGAAACTTAGTTTGGCTGGATATGAAATTCTGGGTTGAAAATTCTTTTCTTTAAGAATGTTGAATATTGGCCCCCACTCTCTTCTGGCTTGGAGAGTTTCTGCCGAGAGATCTGCTGTTAGTCTGATGGGCTTCCCTTTGTGGGTAACCCAACCTTTCTCTCTGGCTGCCCTTAAGATTTTTTCCTTCATTTCAACTTTGGTGAATCTGGCAATTATGTGTCTTGGAGTTGCTCTTCTCGAGGAGTATCTTTGTGGCGTTCTCTGTATTTCCTGGATTTGAATGTTGGCCTGCCCTACTAGGTTGGGGAAGTTCTCCTGGATGATATCCTGAAGAGTGTTTTCCAACTTGGTTCCATTTTCCCCCTCACTTTCAGGCACCCCAATCAGACGTTGATTTGGTCTTTTTACATAATCCCATACTTCTTGCAGGCTTTGTTCATTTCTTTTTCTTCTTTTTTCTTTTGGTTTCTCTTCTCGCTTCATTTCATTCATTTGATCCTCAATCGCAGATACTCTTTCTTCCAGTTGATCGAGTCGGTTACTGAAGCTTGTGCATTTGTCACGTATTTCTCGTGTCATGGTTTTCATCTCTTTCATTTCATTTATGACCTTCTCTGCATTAATTACTCTAGCCATCAATTCTTCCACTTTTTTTTCAAAATTTTTAGTTTCTTTGCGCTGGGTACGTAATTCCTCCTTTAGTTCTGAGAAATTTGATGGACTGAAGCCTTCTTCTCTCATCTCGTCAAAGTCATTCTCCGTCCAGCTTTGATCCGTTGCTGGCGATGAGCTGCGCTCCTTTGCCGGGGGAGATGCGCTCTTATTTTTTGAATTTCCAGCTTTTCTGCCCTGCTTTTTCCCCATCTTTGTGGTTTTATCTGCCTCTGGTCTTTGATGATGGTGATATACTGATGGGGTTTTGGTGTAGGTGTCCTTCCTGTTTGATAGTTTTCCTTCTAACAATCAGGACCCTCAGCTGTAGGTCTGTTGGAGATTTCTTGAGGTCCACTCCAGACCCTGTTTGCCTGGGTATCAGCAGCAGAGGCTGCAGAAGATAGAATATTTCTGAACAGCGAGTGTACCTGTCTGATTCTTGCTTTGGAAGCTTCCTCTCAGGGGTGTACTCCACCCTGTGAGGTGTGGGGTGTCAGACTGCCCCTAGTGGGGGATGTCTCCCAGTTAGGCTACTCAGGGGTCAGGGACCCACTTGAGCAGGGAGTCTGTCCCTTCTCAGATCTCAAACTCCGTGTTGGGAGATCCACTGCTCTCTTCAAAGCTGTCAGACAGAGTCGTTTGCGTCTACAGAGGTTTCGGCTGTGTTTGTTATTGCCCTGTCCCCAGAGGTGGAGTCTACAGAGACAGGCAGGTTTCCTTGAGCTGCTGTGAGCTCCACCCAGTTCGAGCTTCCCAGCAGCTTTGTTTACCTACTTAAGCCTCAGCAATGGCGGGCGCCCCTCCCCCAGCCTCGCTGCTGCCTTGCCGGTAGATCACAGACTGCTGTGCTAGCAATGAGGGAGGCTCCGTGGGTGTGGGACCCTCCCGGCCAGGTGTGGGATATGATCTCCTGGTGTGCCTGTTTGCTTAAAGCGCAGTATTGGGGTGGGAGTTACCCGATTTTCCAGGTGTTGTGTGTCTCAGTTCCCCTGGCTAGGAAAAGGGATTCCCTTCCCCCTTGCGCTTCCCAGGTGAGGCAATGCCTCGCCCTGCTTCAGCTCTCGCTGGTCGGGCTGCAGCAGCTGACCAGCACCGATCGTCCGGCACTCCCCAGTGAGATGAACCCAGTACCTCAGTTGAAAATGCAGAAATCACCGGTCTTCTGTGTTGCTCGCGCTGGGAGTTGGAGACTGGAGCTGTTCCTATTCGGCCATCTTGCTCCGCCCCCTATTTTTCCATTCAATTTTGCTATTGAAAAATATTAATTGGACTTTTGTTCTTTGTACATAATCTTTCTTTCTAGGCTTTTAGATTTTTCTCTTTATTATTGTATATTGTTTCATTTTAGTATAATATATCTGAATGTAGGTTTTTTCTGTCATTCTTATTAGGCATTCTACAAACACTTTGATTTTTAAATGAAAATAAAATAATGGTAACTTAAGCTGAAAAAAAACTCTGTGGTCCATTGATTATTATTAATTCTTAAAAATGTGTCTCCGTCACTTTAAAAACTACTGTCTTTCTTCCAATATTATTTTTCTTTCTTTTTGAAACTCCTATTGTCTGTAATTTAGTTCTAATAACTCTATTCCCTGTATTGTTTAGGTGTTCTTTCATATGTTCTATTTCTTAGGCCTTTCCCTTATCCTTGTGGGAGATTATTTTTAAAATTTGGTTTTATATTTTATCAATTCTTTTATTTCTTTTTTATCATTTCCATTATGTTGTTTTTCCATTCTATAGGATTTTTTTCTAAGCGTTCTGTTTCTCATATCTCTTATTTCTCCTTGGTCGCTTTGGTCATTATGTTTTTTGTTGATTATTTTATATTACAAATACCTTTGATGTTATTTATAATGTTGCTTGTTGCCTTACTTTTGAAATAGTCATTATCCTCAAATCTTTTGATATTTTGACCTGCTATCTCATTTTCTTCAGGAAGTATTAGTTATTGTAGATAGCAGTATATATGTGGAAAGGTTAGACTCTGTCTATTTCAGTCCCTATGACCTCAGTAGTGGAGATGTGAATAAAATCTAAGGGGAAGAGCCTCTGATACTAAGAAACTACTGTCAATCACTCCTCACCTCAAAGCAGTTTCTCAGATCAGGAGTTCACTTTTTTCTATTAGAGAGAAGTATTGCCTTATAGAGAAGTAGACTCTGCTCTATCAGGCCTTCTCTCTCACTTTGTTGACTGGATTTTATAATAAATTATTTGTTTTATGTCTTTAAAGTTTGTGAATTTTTTGTTAATATGTTTGCCTACTGTCACATCGTAGATTTTGCTTTACTGAGAAAGCAACCTTTTAAAAATATCATAATAAATATTTCTTCATAAAATAGGTATTCATTTGCCTACAGATCTATAAAATATAGTTAAAACTTGGACCTTATTACATAAGTAACTTATACCTTTCAAAAAGGTTGATATAAGTTTTCTTCATGAGCTTTTTCACAGGTGAATGCAATCTGTACATTTTCACTAACACTGGACTCTTACATCTTTTAATGGAGAAAATGCACTTTAGGTTACATGAAGTGTATTACACACTTTGAAACTGAGCTCAATTGTTTAATGATATTCAAAAAATGATTAGCCATTTACATGAAATAGAGAAGTACCTACAGCATAAAATTAAATAGGATATTAATTATTGTGCTTTAGGGCATAAATTAGACAATAACCAAGATCAGAAGAATATGCAATGTGGCTACAGTTAAGCAGGATTAGATTTATTATCAGAATTTCAACCCCATTTCTAAGGAATAACACACTGGGTGCTGTCTGACCAGGTAATATGGAGGCAAGGAAATGCTATAGTTAGGAACCTCTTGCTTTATTGTTGCAGTATATCTGTAATATGGCTCCTTCCTTAACATTTCTGCAACTTGCCACTTCTTCATTGAAATCCAGCTGAATTCAAGCTCTTCAGAGGGAAAGTGCCCTTTTCCTAGTTCTGTCCCCTCACTCTCTTTTTGTTCAATGTGTCCATTATGCTTCTCAAAGGCACAGCGGAAATGTACGATTCAGACTGGTGATGCCTCAGCTCGTAACCAACAGGACTTTCAAAAATGACCTTGGAAAATTTGCACTTTAAAAAGTATGACTAAGTGAGTCACATCTTAGAAAAACTGCTTTTTGAATTTCTTCCAAAGAATGATTGTATTTATTTGATACTAACACATATTGTCTGCCTAATTTGCTCAACTTTGTCCCTATTTTACAGATGAGAAAATTGAGGAGAAATAGCGATGACTTAAATAGCTGGCTTTTATAGCTCCCTTCCAAGACCCATAAAGCAAAAATTCTCTTACAATTAAGTTTATATAAAATAAATGTGAAGAGTCCTAATAGAGTTAATAGTGAAAAAATATGAAAAAATACATCTGAGAGCCATATAAGTCTAACATGTCTTTATTGACATGCATATAAACTGATGTGATATTAACTGCATTTTCAAATTTTTCCCCTCAGGTATATACAAAATTTATTATATATACTATAATGGACTATTATCTCAGAAACTAATTTTGGTCATAATATGTCCTTTCTTCATATTTATTTCCAGTCTGATTTTATCAATTCTCTCAGATTGAATTGGAGTTTTTCAAAAAGTGGGTTGTGAAGTTAGGTTCTTCATGAAGACTTGTTAAAGCATTGTTTCATTATATGTTTTATTCCTAGTCCTTGAGGAAAGAAAAAAAATTGCTTCTTATTCAGCTCTTTATTTATTGCACAGAAGTGGAATAAAGATACTCACAATGGAAAAATCTTAAAATTTCAAATCCTGCATAGTGAATGCAGCTTGTTCTGGAATAACGAGTATTAACCTGAAATATGAATATTACTTAAATTTGATTTTCTTGGGAAATCAAATCAATAAGCGCACCTTGAATAATGAATTGGTACAATTTTGAATTGTGTATACAACAACTTAGGTTTTCTGAAAAATTGTTCCCAAGAAGCAGTTCAAGAATTGTAGTGTTGCTATAATTGGATGTACCCTATATTCACTAGAGGCAAAAGTAGTTTTAGACTACTTTTGGTTCAGCTGGATATTTATAATAATCTAGAACATTAAGTGTACAATGAGAAAACGTATGCCTTCCAGGAAGGGAAGAGTTTCTCATTTAATTAACAGTGTAAAACACCTCTTGACTGTGAGTTGCTGGTAGCACTGATGGCATTCAGAAGACTCCCAAAATGTCCAACCATTATACCTAATTTGTGGGATGTGACGAACTTTCCAGCTTTGCAAAGATGCATATTGATTTTTGTCCAAAATAATATTTTTAATTGTATCAATTTATAACCAGGTCATATGCTGGATCAAACTTCCATAACTTTGTAAATATTAATAAGAATGTTCCTTCATACATGAACTGATTTCTCATTTTGTCTAAACACATATAACTTTTTTTCAGTGCGTCTTATCCGTAAGCATTTTACGCTGCATTTTTAAAAAGTTAATGCATACTCTTGTCTTGTTTAAAAGCAAAATGCCTTAAATTACAAATTATTATTAACAAAATGCCACATTTAAAGAGGAAAATGTAATATATATAACTAAATATATCAATTTGCACAGAACTTTTTATTAATCTTTTCTTCCTTTTTCCTCTCAAGTTATCTGGAAGTATTTTGGATGTGTATAGTGGTGAACAAGGAATTTCACCAATTAACATGGGGCTTACAAGTGCTTCTTGTCCAAGTAGTCTACCAATGAAAAGAGAAATTACAGGTAGTATTGTTTTTATAGTTTTACCTTTTTTATTTTTATTAATGACATAAGTTATGAGTGACATATATTTGCTAACTAGAATTTTAAAAGTATAACAAAACAATTACGAAAAAGAAGAGACAGTAAATTCATGATTTCTTTCCATGATAATCAAGCAGTAAGTTAATATAACTTATAGTTTGACTGAATTGATTCATTATTTTGGAAATTGAGCAAATACATATGTTTTGTATACATATATACATATATACACACACGCTTATATACATACATATATAAAAGACAGCTTCATTTAACATAGGTTCATTTTTATATTAAATAGATGCCGTTTATTAACATGGTTACAAAGTGATATAATAAATTAGAGAAATTAGTCTATTCTTTGTATGCAGAATTTGACAAAAAACAAATATTGGATTTTTTTTCTTTTTAGCTTGTTTTATGGATTTCATGATAGACTCACATTTAATTTTCTTAATTGAAAACAAACCCTGAGTTTTCAATAGTTTATTTCAAAATTGTTGCAACTCAAATTATAGGAGCATAGTCAAGTGCTTCCAAAATAAATAAGGAAATCAACCCAGGGTCAAAGGAGCTACTTTTCCAAAGGTGTAACAGCTGATTACAGGCAGAACTGGATCAATGTAAGGATTTCCTGACTTACAGGTCCAGTGTTAGTTCCTCCATAAAAATAAATAAATTCACTTGAGATTTCTACAATAAACTTTTGGTCTGGAGCTCAAACACCAGTCTTTAAGAATTTTACATAGTTAATGGTAAAATTTTAAATAAATACATGACCACTCTGAAAGCTCAACCAATAATTCAAAAATGTATATGCATCCAAATTATTCAGACTATAATGACTGTAGTTCTTAATACATACACTTAAATAAAATGTATTATTTTATTAACTTTTAAAATTATAACTCTAATAGTATTGTATTATTTTTGTTGCATAACAACAAATTACCCCTGAAATTTGGCAATTTGAAGTAATAAATATTTATAATCTCAAAGTAATAAACATTTATAATCTCATTCAGTCTCTGAGCATCAAGAATCCAGGAGTGGCCTAGTGAATTCGTTCAGACCAGAGCCTCTTATGAGGCTGTAGTCAAGATGGCAGCCAGAAGTACAGACACCTGAGACTTGACTGAGGCTGGAGGATGCACTCCCGAGGTGTTTCACTCAAGGTCTTGTAGGATAGTGCTGCCTGTTGGCAAGTGGCCTTTGTTCCTGACTACTTGGACTTCTTCATAGGGTTGCTTGAGTGTCCTCATGACATGACAACTAGAGATCAAAGAGATGCCAATGTGAAAGTTAAAAATTTCTCCTATTATCTAGCCTTGGATTCCATACTAGTCATTTCCACAACAAGCTAGTGGCTTCACAGGTCAGCCTTATTTATTTAATGTGGGAGGGAACTACAAGGTGTGAACACTACAAATTAAGAATCATTGTAGGCCATCCTGGAGGTTGATGGTCATATAAATACAACCACACCATACATACAGGGAAGTGCCATTTACTGGAAAAAAGTGTGGAATTGCTTCATATGGATATTTGAGAAATGTAGTGAGTTCCAACTCTTGGGATGTAGAAACAATAATTACTAATAAAATATTTAGATTGGATTAATTTCTTTCTGAATCTCAAAATCCTGAAAATAATAATTGAATACTATATTTTCTGTGTACTATATTTCTTTTGGTTATCACAATGATTTTAAGGTAGGTATCGTATTATAGTCATTTTACAGATGAAGAGCCTGAAACCCAGAGAAGTGTGGCAATAGATCACATGGCTATTAAATGGAGGGCCAGAAAAGAAATTCAGTTTTTATTATCCCAGAGCCTGAAAGCTTTGCTATTGCCTTTTACTGAAGAGTACTGTGTTCCAAATTTCTGAATATTTGCATCAAAAATATTATTGTACCATTTAGAGCAAATAATATTTTATTTTCACCTAGGAGTTCTGAATTTCGTTGCCTGGAGGGGTTTTAAGGTAGAACTAAGCTTTGTTTTTATTATTTTTCTTTTGATCAGAAACTGACACTAGAGCTTTAGCAAAAGAGAGACAAAAAAAGGACAACCACAACCTCAGTGAGTATATATTTTTCCGTATAAAATTAATGCAAAAGGAAATGCATAGACATTAAGGTGTATGGTCTTTTATTATACTCCATAAGTATTTTGATGTCAGATGGCCAAAATTAATTGCACATACAACTTGATTTATTTTGGGAAATATTAACAATGTGAACTCTCAGAAAAGCTATCTATTTTTGCAAAATGAAACATCTCGAATTCCCTCCTTGATCATTCACTCCCAAGGAGGCTGCCTGTGACTGAGATGAGTGCATTTGGTTACATTTGAATTCTGTTGTGACTCACTGATTCAAAGGTTTAAAGAGATAAAAGTGACTTTTGAAAATGTACAACATTTAAATAGTAAGAAACATAACTCTAGGTTCCCATTCTTCTGTGTCAATTTGCTCCTCCCTTCTCAATGATATGTTATCTGAAAGGCATTGCTGTGTTGTAGTGCTGAATTCCACCTCTGGAACAAATAGAGCTCTCGTGCCTTCCTAAGGGTTAATTAGACTCTAATAACAGGTCATATGAGATGGAGAAATCAGGCACCTCCTTATTCAGGAGGATGGACCGAGGGAGGTGGCCTACGCAGGCTCTGGAAGTGAGCTCAGGGAATAAGGGAGGAAATTGCTTGTGCTAATAACCCAGAGTATAGTTTAGAAGGGTTCCCTTGGCCCTGTGGCTGCCTTGCTGAGTGGCGAGAGGCATGGCCAGAGAAGGCAAGAGTGCGTCCTCTAAATATTGATCGGAGTAGTAGCCTCTCTTGTCTGGATCTAAGGACAGGATTGAGTGAATATGTCAAAAATGTTGTGTAGTGAAACCACCGTGGCATGAAGTAGTTTAGTAATTTCTTAAAACTTGACTCCTTTACAAATAACTAGTACTAGGTATGAACAACATTGGGGAACCAGATTTCTCATTATAATTAGCCATTTAAAAATTCATAGACTACTATCTAAGAAGAGTAGAGAAGAAGGTTCTGACATTCTACATAAGATAGATTTAAATAAAATATCTTAAATAAACATGACAGGACAAAAACAGTCCCTTATTTTGAGAAAAAAAAACTGTGAACTTGCTTCATAGTTGTTCTTCATCTTGTATTTAAAAGTGTGGCTTATAAGAGTTAATGTGTGTTGACATAAAATTATTAATAAAATCTTATTATTTATATATGCATATGTTTTATATATACATTTCTATATATGTATATATGTATTATATGTGTGTACATATGTTTCTATTAGCTTTATCTTTATTTTCTAGTCAGTGTTTTTTGTGGTGTCATTTAGCTGTTTTCTGAATTATGTGCACAGGGGAAATAGGACTGGTGAAGAGGGAAAATAAACTCTTACCAGAATCGATTATATTCTCATTTTAGAGGAATCACAATGTATTATTCCTAAAGGTCAAATTCATTCATGTAATTTGCTTTGTAGAGTAAGTTCATCAAGGCAATTCATAGTCTGATGACTTTCCTTGTTTCTAGTAGCAGTTCGTAATTCTCAAATGTGAACTGTTTAAGTATTTTCCAACATTTAAAAAATATATTTTCCTCTTCTTCATATCCTTTTCTACCTTTACTTCCCTGAAAAGTTTAAACTTATCTGTTGAAAAAGATACCATATACAAGTATATGTTATGGTTCTTGATATTAGGAATATAGAGTAGAAGACTGCTCTTAGAGAAGAGTAATACAGGAATTTGACAGATATATGTTTTATGTTGAATATTTACGATGTTCAGAAATTTGCCATAAGCAATGAATGTATGGAAATGCAACAAAAGAAAACAGTCTCTGAATAAGAGCTGATATCAGTAGTTTTCAAAGCATTGGCCCTACAAAAACAGTATCAGCATCACTGTGAAACTTCTTAGAAATAGAAATTCTTGCCCACTCTTCTCCCCCTACTTCCAGGACACACTCAAATTAGAATCCTTAAGTGTGTGGTGCAAATCTGTTTTAATAGTCCTTCCAGGTGTGTCTACAGAGTGCCAAAGTATAACAACAAGTTATTTATATATTATTGGAAACTAAAATAGAAAAATAAATTTATGGTCTAATCAATATACATTTATTTATCCCCTCCTGTATGTCAAGCTCTCTGATGATACTAAAATAAGTGAGTTAGGTCCCTGCCCTCAAGGAGGTCATAGAATCTAACTGGATACACACACCTACTATGTGCTAAACATTGTTAGACTTTGAGGACAGTATATGAGAAGAGTAAAGAGTGTTGCATGACCTCAAATGATTACAATCTTGATGGATTGACAAATTGTCAATGTATGAAATAATCAAACAGATAACATATGAATATATATATACACATTGCATTATGAATATTATAGTATTTTAAAGAATTTTAAAAAATGTTTTGTGACAAAATGTTGTTAAAACAGTGTAAATTGTATATTTATAATTCTAATATTGAAACTTTTACTTTTAGAATAAAGAATTTTTAATTTATTCTTGAGAAGTATTATCATTTGACTAAATGGAAAGTTTTTTGCCCATTGTTTTTAAAAGATTATTAAGAAAGTTTACAGCTGACCAAAAGTGAACTGTGCATTAATGAGAATAATCAATAATGTTTCTTCTTTAATAGTTGAAAGAAGAAGAAGGTATAATATTAATTACCGAATCAAGGAGCTTGGCACTCTTATTCCAAAGTCTAATGATCCGTGAGTTCAACAATCATTTCTATAATAATGTTATAATTTAAAGACCCCCAAAAATGAATGGGAGGGAAAAGGGAGGAGAACCAATGACTAGGAAACTAAGCAGCTTATGGCAAAAATAAGGCTATTGCTGGGCTCATTTTAAAATGTCTATTCCAGGCTGATTGTTATTGAGCATCAAGGCTGTTACAAGAGTTGTCCATTTGAGCTATAAGAAGTAAATAAGTTATTTCTCCTCAATTCATAGTGAGTCTTTCTGTAAGGTGACAATATTTTCAAATTTAGTGATAATGTCAAATATTATTTATGATACGGACTGGTATATTCAATTTTTATGAGTATAACAATTCTCCCAATTTAAAATTTGCATGCAAGTGAAAATAGAATTGTTAGATTTTCCAAGGTCCCCAAATTTTGGAGACACACAAGTAACAAATGGAATTGTAAAAGCATATTGATTGATGCTGACCAGGCTTTGTGCTGTATGCACAAAATGTCCATCAAACAAATTAGTTACTCTTGTAAATATTGAGAAATAAAGTGTTAAGTTAAAATATTGAATGTTTCTTTAAAAATAGAACACCTGTAATCCCAGCACTTTGGGAGGCCGAGGTGGGCTGATCACTTGAGGTCAGAAGTGTAAGACCATCCTGGCCAACATGGTGAAACTCCATCTCTACTAAAAATACAAAACTTAGTCTGGCATGGTGGCGCATGCCTGTAATCCCAGCTATTCAGGAGGCTGAGGTGGGAGAATCGCTTGAACCCAGGGGGCAGAGGTTGTGGTGAGCTGAGATCGTGCCGCTGCACTCCAGCCTGGGCAACAGAGCAAGACTGTGTCTCAAAAAAAGAAAAAAAAAATAGTGAAAACATGGAATCTGTAGCATTAATAAAATGATTTGAAAATATTTCCTTAAAACTGAGAATTATTTTTTTCTCCAAATACTGGATATTATTCATTATCCAGAAATGATCATGTTTGATAAAGTCATACTTGTGTGCCAGGCACATTGTCTCATGCCTATAATCCCAGTACTTTGGGAGGGCCAAACAGGAAGATTGTTTGAGGCCGGGAGTTCAAGATAGGTCTGGGTGCAATCCCACCTCTAAAGAGAAAGCAAGCAAGAAGGAAAAGAAAGGGAAGGGAGAGGAAGGGAGGGGAAGGGAGAAGAGAGGAGGGGAGGGGAGGGGAGAGGACGGGAGGAAAGGGAAGGGAAGGGGAAAGAAAGAAAGAGAAAGAAAGAGCAAGAGCTTGGCGTGGTAGCATGAACCTGTACTCCAAGCTACTCAGGAGGCTGAGACACAGGGATCGCTTGAACCCAGGATTTCAAGGCTGAAGTGAGCCATGATCGCACCACTGCATTCCAGCCTGGGTGATAGAACAAGACGCTGCACCTCCCCGCCCACCCCCAAAAAATATTACATTTGTGAGATTTTGAAGCACTTTTTCTCTAAATCCGAATTTGCTCATTTACTTGGACAATTCAACAATTCGTTAGAAAAGGGAATGCAATATATGTCCTTATGTACATATTAGACTGCGAAGACATTTAGGGTCTGAAGAGCTCAGGTCTAATTTAGACTCTACTCCAAACTCTTCAAATCTTTTAAAGTATCTAAACATGTGACTCTGTTAGCTAAAGAAAACACTTGTCTTCCCTATATGCCTGTGTTTTTATAAAAATAAAATCAAATAAGGTATATGGGAATAGTTTGCAAGTTACAAAGTTTTATGAGAGATTATTACTCCAAATTTTAATAAAAACTTTATCTAAAGACTCCTTTCTAGTTCTAATTCATTTTCTAGAACATGGGATGGTAAGCATTTTTTGTATAGGGCCAGATAGTAAATATTTCAAGCTTTGTGGGCCACACAGAAAGTCTTTGTCACAGTTATTTAACTCTGGCATTGTAGCATGAAAGCAGACACAGACAACATGTGAAGGAATGAGCTTGACCACATCCAGTGAAATGTATGGACAAAAATAAGCTGTGGGCTATAGTTTGTCTACCCTTAGTCTAGAATATGAAAATTCAATTTACTGTAGACTCGTATCTAAAAGAGACCAGAATTGGGAAAACCACATTGCAAGCATTGTTTTTCTCTTCCTTACGAATCTCAGAAAGAAGGGTTATTATTTGTTTTAATTCTATTATGTTGTATGTAGGAAATAACATTTATTTGGGGTCTAATGGAAAACACATTAATTAGATGTTGAGTATGTCTATACATGGATCTTTCTGTATATCACAGATAGAGAGGACACTTCATTGAAATGTATGGCATTCCAAAAGTCTCAGTACTAATTCTGTTTAAATACATTTTATTCCTTGGCTTGCTGTGGCCTGGCCTGTTACTCCCGTGTCCCTTTTTAGGGTTTAGCAATGAGGGTCCCATGGTTGAATCCAGAGCATATCCTCTTAAAATGGACTTTACCTGAGAACCATGGTCTGGCTCCATGGACTAAGGAATACTCGTCTACGTGACAAAATTATTTTGGATCCATTTGTCACATTTTCAAATGTTATTAGGGATAATCTGAAAGTCACAGGAAACAAGAATGCTGGGGAAAGGGAAGGGTAGCATAGAGGAGGCAAATTTACTTTGAGGGTGAGAAAAGGAAAGAAGAAATGACATTATTATGTTATGACAATGAGAAAATTAACAAACAGTGGATCTGGAAAAAAAACAAAAACAAACAAAAAAAACCCTTCCAAGATTTTAGTTTGAGTTTAACAAATTTTTGAATAACTTGTTGAACAGGTGACTACAACCATTAAAATGACTAAGAACAATTTTTAAAAATAAAAAGTACATCAGAGTATACAATTGTCTAGTATGAGATACTTCAAATTATGTGCCATACCTATTAATGGGTCATGGAATCACTCAAATGAGACAAATGCAGCATTTTAAACAAAAAAGGAAGAATAGCATTGAAAATATAAGAGTATTACATGTAAAGAGAATAGGAAAGCTCTGTGAAATCTTTGTTGCAGTTTTATATACTAAGAGTGTGCCAAGTCACTATATAAAACGTATTTCTTGTGGCAGATGCATTTGAAAGGTGGGAAAGCCACAGTTGGCAGAAGAAGTACTGAACTGAGTGAGGAAACCTGGGGCTTATCTCCTAAACCCCATATACTCTTGGGCAAATGGCAGCAACTGTGGCATGGTTGACCTTTGAGTACCTTTCCAGCTCATGATTGGAAGATATTTTGGAGTTGGCTTAGGAAATAAAAGTTAATACCTGAAGATACTTTGAATTCTATGAAGTTTTTATTTTTATGTATCGAAACATTCAGAAAATTCCATTTCTTTGCAGGTCATAATGGTGAGGTCAGAAGGAAAAGTAATACAGAGAATAGCTGTAATTGAGAAGTATAGGTTGAGAAAAGTACGTGAAAAAAAAACACGACCAGGCAATGACAATCTCTTGATCAGTGTTAAAAAAACAAAACTCCAACAAAAATAACAATCAAAGAGAAAGCGTGAAGAGCTTCTACAACATGTTGTAGTTGTCCTCTTTAGCTTTCTTGGAAACACTTTTGTCTGTATGTGTTTTTGTGAGCCATGTTTACAAAAATTACATGAGTAGAAATTTAAAAATAGTATTAGATCATTAATTACTCTATTACTCTTGTTTTTGCACTTTAAAAAGTTTTCTAAATAGTTTGAAGTTTTTTTACTTTATCTTTCCTCCCCTCTACAACCAAATTCCTCCTGCTTTTGTGTAAGAATGATAGTTGGCACAGCATATGAGACCTGACAAAGCTTTCTAAGTCAGGAGTCACAAAATGTTGAAGCAAAAATAAATAAATAAATAAATAAATAAATAATAATAAAAAAATTCAGACCTGTCATAATATTTTTTTCTCTCTTTTTAAAAATCTTTTTAGAATTATTTTTTAATGCTTTTAAGTGGATGTGCACTCCTCAGATAACAGATTGTACATTTTCCATAGCTTTGCCTGGCAGCACTCCTTACTTACTCCAATTTATACATTTGTATTATCTGCTCTGACTGTAAATGCATTCAGGCTTTCAATCCACCAAAGTTTTAAGATCTTAAAAAATTGTTGTGCAGAAAATGAAAGGCCAGCATCAACAATCAACACTTATTCTTTAGCCATGCCTTTATTGGTGTGTCTATATATGGTACCACCCTATGTAATATTTATAATGCCTCTTTGCTGAAATTGTTTTGGGAGAGAGGCAAAAGTCTCTTCAGTAAATATAAAAAAATAAAAAATAAATTAAGAAAGAATCTTGTACATTAAAATGTCTTTAAAATAGAGGAACTTAAAAAACGTATTGTAAGTGACATCAGGTACAAATTGAAGGGAGGCTCATTGTGTGTTCTCTACCACCATTTTGAAGATTTGTTTTTGAACTAAATAGTACTTTAAACTTCAAAGTTGTCTAGGGCTATCTTTTTTTTTTTTTAAACATATTTCTCTGTCCTCAAGTTTTTCTTCCCATGGGAAAAAAATGACACAACATAAGGGTCCATAAGGCTTTTGCTACTACTTAAATTTTAGTTTAGAGTCCATGACACGATTCAGTTACGGATACTTAGTTTAACACCAAAGAGAGCCTGTCTCTCCCCACCCTTCCCACCACCACCATCCCACCCATTCCCCTCAGCCCCCGTGAGTGGAGTGAGACCAACAGCCATTATAGCCTTAAAGAAATGACAAAGCATTTTCAAACTTGCGATGTCCGTTGACAATGTTTTGGTGCACTGCAGTAGAACAGAGCTCTTATCCAGGCTCCAGTAAGTATTTTCACCTGCTAGTAGAAAAATGTCTCTTCTTTTAATATTTTACTGCTAATGGCATTGTCTCATCACTAAAAATATATGTAGAAAAATGTTATATTTCCCTACCTGTGCGCTTTACGCTATACTAAAAACATCTCATGACTCTAAATTAAAAATGCATCCAGGTTTTCCAACAACTCTGATTAACACTTAGCAATTAGTTTGGACTCATTCTGCAAACATATTATTATTTCTCATGCAGTATTACATTCATTAATGTATATTTTCAGATACCAAACTCAGTAGCCTCTTCCACAATGTCATAGCTTTAATTTCTTCTGTCTTAAAAGTAAGTTTTAATGAAATGATTTCTTCTATGCTAAAGCCTAAAAAGTTATCCAGTAATGTTTAATTATATTTACTTATCTTAAATGTATTTAAAAACAGCTACTCATATCAAGCCTTTAAAAAGTTTTGATGATGTTTGTACAGAAAAAATGGCTGAATGGTTTTAGAAAGTTTGCTCTCTTACATAAAGTGATGTTGCCAGAGTCTGATTTGTTTCACAATTGCTCAGGATCACCATTCAGGAGGGACTTTATTTTTTTCTTAGAAACATAAAAGCAACCTTATTAGAAAATAGGTTGAAAGATTGCTACATTTGAAATGATCTTAAAAAATTTAGGCTTAAGTCCTCAGTAATGTACATTTCCTAGTTCATTAATGCAGAAATACTGCACATAGATTTTAATCTTGGAGTTAATAATAAAAGCAATTTTCACTAAAAATATAAAAACTGTAATGGTAGAATCATGATATTGCATTTAGCTCTCCCACAAAAAGTCACTTTATTACTTTCTTTTGACACTTATTTTCATTCTGGGATTAATTTTACTATATAAGGGCTTCTTAACTATTCTATTAAAATTTCTATTCAGAAGCAATAATATCTAAGAGTGAATAATAGTCATGTAAATCATTATTTCATATTAATGTAAAAGATTTTGTAAGTTCTTATGAATTCTGCTGACATGCACAATTGTGAAAAGGTTATCTCTCCGTTCTACAGTGATATGCGCTGGAACAAAGGAACCATTCTAAAAGCATCAGTGGAGTACATCAAGTGGCTACAAAAAGAACAACAGAGAGCCCGAGAATTAGAACACAGACAGAAGAAATTAGAACAGGCTAACAGGCGACTTCTACTTCGGATTCAGGTTTTTATAAGAATGTTGCCATGAGCCACATAGCTTACATATGACTCAGCTGTCATCAGTTTTCTTCATTGGTCTCATTTATTTTTTTCTCTTATTAACAATTATTTTTCCTTTTGAAGGATAATTTTACTGCTTTTTAGAAGTTCGTGAATTGGATTGTTTCAATTAGGTTTTGACTAGAAATCCAGGATCAAGATAGCTGAAAATGTATATATGTATATACACATATGTGTCTATATGTGTGTGTGTATATATATACATATATAATGACAACAACAAATTACAAAATGCACAAAATATAACACATTTCATAAATGCACACATTATTATCCCAATCAAATAATAATACTAAGTAGAACGCTTGTTTCTCTAGATTATATTGGACATTAAATTCTCCCCTCCTTCTTTCATTTCTTTCCCGACATTGCTATGGTTTTCATTGCCTCAAGGAGTGTTGTGCCAGTTTATATTAAGTCACTTCTCATCTGTTCATATAATCCAAAATATCAAAACATGGGCTTTTATAACTCTCAAGATTTTTTAAAAATGCGAGTATGCTTAGCACCAGGTAAAGCATTTACTGCTTCCATGAAAAGGTCCTGCATTTATGGTGAGAAATTAATCAGGAAGAATAAATAGATGACTTTCTGCTATCTCCAAATGGCTGTATTGTAGTCTGAGCCACTGTGGAACTATCATCAGTCATAAATTCCTTTGTAGAACAATGAGACCGAACGTAAAAAAAATCTGAATAATTTTCTCAGAGTTATTTTTCAGACATCAGAAATGTATCAATTTCATTATTTGCAAAGATTATTCATAATTTGCACTGCATTATTCTTCATTTTAAATGCTTGTTAATATTTTGATTCTATGTCTGGCTTATTCTCTACTGTTAAATCCAATTTCAAAGATGTTATTTAATGATTCTCGTTTGATATTACAGGAACTAGAAATTCAGGCTCGTACTCATGGTCTGCCAACCCTGGCTTCACTTGGCACGGTTGATTTAGGTGCTCATGTCACCAAACAGCAGAGCCATCCTGAGCAGAATTCAGTAGACTATTGCCAACAACTGACTGTGTCTCAGGGGCCAACCCCTGAGCTCTGTGATCAAGCTATAGCCTTTTCTGATCCTTTGTCATACTTCACAGATTTATCATTTAGTGCCGCATTGAAAGAGGAACAAAGATTGGATGGCATGCTATTGGATGACACAGTCTCTCCATTTGGAACAGATCCTCTGCTATCTGCCACTTCGCCTGCAGTTTCCAAAGAGAGCAGTAGGAGAAGTAGCTTTAGCTCAGACGATGGTGATGAATTATAAGAAATAAACAGACCCAATTCATCAACTGGAAAGCAGTTCTATGCTGGTGCTATGCAGTTATGCTCTGTGTTTCATATGTTGCTTTGGCTTATTTTTTTCCTAAAGGAATGTGGTGTTCATGAAAAACTGATAGAAGCAACAGAAGAGTTCGCAGGAAGAAAAATCATGGTGTTAATGAATTATTGAGGGTGGAAAAAAGGTGTTTTCTTCTTTGACTACAGAGTCCAAATCCACTTAAATTCTGTTTTACTGGAAAGAGGGACAGCATAAGAAATAGCTCTTTATTGATGCTTTAAAAGCAGCAACTTCGTGGTGTACTACTGGAACTAATGACTGCAAAGTATAAAATGACTGAAACATACAAACCGTCTCTTAGTTATTCATTTCCATCTTCTCTTCAACTTTTACATCAGTCTTCAAGAATCAAGATCAGCATATCAGGTGGTCATTGCCTTTCTCCATTGTCTAGTAGATACGTCTAAAGTTCAAACTTTATAGGAGAAATAATGATATAATAGATTATCTGTCACTTGCGGTTGAAAAGCAAATCTACAATAAATGTGAGAATTTTCCACAATAAAATATGGATGACTTATAAAAACATTGGTTACTAAAATTAGATCCTCATTTCTTTAGTTGGTTCAATTACACTAATTCTAAAAGCATCCATGCATATTTATATCTCCAGACTCTGTTCAGGAAAAGGAACTCATTCAATATTTTCCTCAGGAATATGGACCAGAATTGTATCCCTTCACACAAACATACACCCACAAGTATGCACATAATTCAGGTAGTACATGTTCTTTTGTTTTCTTCATTCTTCTGACTGCATCAGAATCACATTCCAAATTCTCTTTTCTTTATTAAGAAGAGATGTCAGACCATCAGTTTTAATAAATAAAATATAAAATGTGCCCCTACAAGGACAGTTTTCAGGTACTTAAAACTTTTCATCGTGTCCAGTATTGGACAGAAATCAATTAGTTGTTGATTTGGTTTTGCTCCAAGTGGATAAAATATTGAAAATCGAATTGCCAATTGGCAAAATAATTATTATAAAAGAAACTATTCCTTATTATTTTCAGTTCTGAGAGGAACATGAGGTTCTATTTCTATAAGCACTTAGTGTGTCTTATGATCTTTGGTTGCACTATTAGCATTTATTGTAAGCACTTATAACTATGATGCTTCACTTAGATTTTTATCTCTTGCGCTTGTTTTAGGTTAGCAAATTAAGTTACCAAGCACCTTGCTCTGTGCTGGACCTCCATGAGTGATCATCCGATTAATCAGTATTTATGGAGGCATACTCAGAACTGCAGTGAGTCCTGAGAAAATGTAGAATAGTTGAAAAAGAGATGGTCTTACTCCAGAGGTAGTTAACAAGAATGCATGGAAAACAAAAACAAAAGATAGAAGACATAGAATAAAAAATCTAAGCATAAGCTGTAAATACAGAAGGTCAAAGAAAATGAAAATGAATGACAGAGTTTATGGGAACAGCAGAATTTGACTTCTCTTTGAAAGGCATTAATTGAGTGAAAGTGAGGGCATATAAAGGAATAATATCAACCAAATGATAAAAGTGAGAATATTGGGAAAGTATCTTTATAGGACTTGCATTAGAAAAATCTGGATGCCCTAGATGTCGGGAGTTCTGAAGCATAAGACTGACAACAGGTTGTGAAGGCCCTTAAAAACTATGGTGAAATAATATAGTATTAATATAATAGAAGCAAATATTTTTAGTAGCCAGGAGGATGCTAAAAACTAAAACATATATTACTAACTTGAGTGAGATGTAATCTTTCATGAATATTAAGCTTTGGGATAAATTTTGAAAGGATCTTTTAGTTATTTCTCACATGGAAAATATGTTACTATAAAATGTGAGACCCTAATGCTGATAAAAGTAGAAAAATAGTAGATCCTTATGGTATAATAATTATCTCAGGCTTAGTTCGTATCATTTGCCCAGATTTTGGAGAATTAAAATAATTTTATTGTTTGACATGGAAAAATAATTACTAACTTCTGGGTACAGTCATTAAAGCCTGATAGATAAATTAATCTGAAATATGCCATGTGAAACAGCTATTAGATACATCTTTTCAATAATTTTCAAGAAGATGTTACATACTTTTAATTTTATAACAGAATTCCACTTCATTATCTGAGTTGATAATTTGATTAAATGTCAAAAAGTATAGATAAGGAATATATTTTGGAGTTCATGGAAAACACACCAGTTTATTAGATAGAGACTGGCTTCAGTTCTCATTTTATCTACTCTTCTCATTTCTTCATATTTTGAGTATCCTTGCACCGGTGATGTCATTACTCAGTCATTATTTTCCATTCTGTTAAGGTACAACTACTGGGCCCTGAAACCTATCCTTCACAATCTTGGCTGAGATAAGGACTTGGCACAGGATGATAGAACCTGGACGCAGATAGATCTGGAGAGGGAACTGATATTTGCTGCTACATTTAGATTATGAGATGTCAGGGAACTGTAAAATGGATAATGAACTTTTAAAGAGAGTAAAGAGTTGTGCTGTGTCCCAGTCAACTGAAATAGATTAAAAATTAATTAGATGGTAGTTATTAATTTTTTATTTATTTTTTATTTTATTTTTTATTTTTTTGAGACGGAGTCTCGCTCTGTCGCCCAGGCTGGAGTGCAGTGGCGCGATCTCGGCTCACTGCAAGCTCCACCTCCCGGGTTCACGCCATTCTCCTGCCTCAGCCTCCGGAGTAGCTGGGACTACAGGCGCCCGCCACCACGCCCGGCTAATTTCTTTTTTGTATTTTTAGTAGAGACGGGGTTTCACCGTGTTAGCCAGGATGGTCTCGATCTCCTGACCTCGTGATCCGCCCGCCTCGGCCTCCCAAAGTGCTGGGATTACAGGCGTCAGTCACCGCGACCGGCCAGTTCTTAACTTTTTAAGGCAGATCCCTTGAGAATCTAATGAGTTATAGACCCTCTCCCTAGAAAAGTATAGAACAGTTTATATGGACAACAATTTGCATGCATTCAGAGATCTTAGGGACCTCCTGAATGTTTTCTTGGATCCCAAGTGAAAAATTCCTGAATCAGGTCTGTTAGGTGTGCAGTTAATGTCATGTATAACGATGGGGGGACCTCTACTTATCTAAATATAATTATTCCAATCCTAATAATGAGGAGGTTGCATAGGAAAGTAGTAGTGTACCAAAAATTAGTCACTAAAAATGTTGTTCATTTATAAAGTAGTTGTTTTTCAAAATGTCCTCCCCACTCAGCAAACTACGCCTTCTATTTATTATATGTGGGTCAGTTTCACTATAATTACTGAGGGTTATAAACATCTGACCATAACATTTCAAAATGATGCAAATAAATTTCAAAACAAAAATAATGTGAATTTAAAAGCAAATTATTTGACTATCTAAGATTCAAGATAGACCCTTAGAAAAATTTATGACTCTCTAGAATATTTTTTGCAGAAATGAGATTTTTCATAATAGTAAGGCATATTGTTTATCAAACAATGCTGTGGTAAAAAGCATCAACTGTAATGGGACTATTAAAACACAATATATCAATTTGTTCATTCAATTAATATACAATTATACCTTTTCATTTAAAGATTTAATTCATAATTACAATTATAATAAAACTTACTTTAAAGTAAGATACAATAATGTTATTGTTTTTCATTCTTTTTTCAATAAAATATCCCATCCAATCATTTTTTATATTATTAAATGTTAGCTGCTTTTTCATGGATTCACATTAAACAGCCCTTACTTTCCAATTAGCTTAAAATAATGATGACCTACTGTTAGTAGATACAGCTCTTTACAATTTCTTTTCTTTAGTGCCTTTTCTTCTTGAATTTTTCCTATATCAAATGGTATTTCCTCAGTTTATAGGCATATCAGTGACCATGGCTTTCTTTACATAGGTTTAAAAAAAGCTCTAAATAATAAATAGCCAGATGAGCTGGGGACATTGAGAAATAGCCGCCTTCTTCCTTTTTCAACTCATTTTTTCTCACCTACATGACTGTAAATCAAATATTTAATAGCTCTTACTTAAAAAAAATAGATACAAAGAATGTCTTGATTTGGTGTGCTCATTTACCATTATGTCATGAGACGAGTTAGATTTCACAACTTTAAAAGGAATATATTTTTATTTTATTTTGAAAAACTGAGTTGTGTAGGAATTTTCTTATACTTCAAGGTATCATGAAAACACTTTTTTCCTGTTTGGATATTGTGGAATTTAAACATTTCAATAAATAAATGGCATAACTAAGTGTTCCAATTTTCTTTCTTTCTTTTTTTTTTTTTTTTTTTTTACAATGTCTTTGACCCTATTCAAACATTTTAGGTATTTACTGACCATCTGATATGTAAGATGTGGAATAAAACTGGAATCAATTAATTATTTCACTGTGTTATCAGCGCACGATCAACCATCTGGGTTTCTTAAAAACACCTGAAGGATTGAATTTTGTTTCAGTATTGATAATGGCATAGTCTCTATGTACTACATGGAATTACATCATTTACCCCTCCAGTGCTCCATATGTTGATAAGTATGTCAGTTTGACTTAGTATACATATATACAGAGATTTCATTATATTTGCCTAATAAATACTAAATACATTTCGAGTGTTGCTGATCTCATATGTTATATGAGCCTCCAGTAATCATCGTGCATTGATGTTCCAATATTTTATTATTTGTATGAATTTTAATTTGAAAACAAGGAAACGATTCAAAACTAGAAAAAAAATAGCTTCTCTTAGAATTTTCAGTGCTACATTTTCCCTCTGAGGTCCATAGAGAATTTGAGTGTATAGGAGATTATCAGAAAACAGCTATTTTGATTAAAAAATATATTCCCCAGGATTCAACCAACTTAACAATGAAATACTATTGTCTACAGCTTTATACATAAAAGGGAACTTTTTATCTGCTTGTAAAGGGATTTTTATGTGTATTTCTGCATAATCAGATGATTTCTATTGTGTTTTCTACTGATGAAATTCTCTGTAAAATGTCTTTTTCTTACATTATCCAACAGGCATAAAGAATAACAGTAAAGACTTTTGTGTTTGTAATACTACCTCTTTTATCCCTGCACTACTGTTTTATTTCAAAAATTCTATATTTTCAACTGTATTTTTTTCCACAGAAATAAATTTTGTTTTTGTGTTAAAGCTGGTAGTTTATGTAGCAAACAAAACATACAGATAAAAGAAGAGACTGATTTTGCTGAAAGAATTATATATAATCAGGAAGTTACATATTGTTCTTTAAATATGATACTGAAGTTTAAAAGCAAACTAAATTCAAGAATCTTATCTAACAGCATAGCAGTTGCTTATGGCATACAAGGCTAAAATTAATTCTGCTATTTAATCTTAATAATTATAATGTAGTTTAAAATCTTTCACTTTAATAGTGTTTTACATATATGAATAGCTGAAGTAACATTCCTATAATTTTAATCTAACATTGGTTAGATCAAGAAAACATTGTTAATATAATAAGACTGTAGAATTTGTAATTATTGCTATTTTTCATTTTTAATAACAAGGTAAT
This sequence comes from Macaca nemestrina, assembly GCF_043159975.1. NCBI lineage: Eukaryota > Metazoa > Chordata > Mammalia > Primates > Cercopithecidae > Macaca > Macaca nemestrina. The sequence continues at coordinate 43,367,092 of NC_092128.1, forward strand.
GTGTCTTATTTTCTGAGAAAATGGAGAACTTTGGCATACTTTAATACATACCTGAATCTTTGTAAAAATACCTTAAAATGTACCAATATTTTCTTTGCATATATTAAATGAGAGACTATAATTATGAAATGTTTTACAGTTTTTGTTCTGCCTTTGTATATAGACTGCACTGAAAAACAGAGAATGTGGGTTAATCATTTGAAAGGATATTTAAAACAGTCACCAGACATCACAGCTGACAACTACTCACTACATAATCCATGCTGAAAACGATGATTCAATATTTCCCTATTAAAGAAAATAATTGTTACATTCTTTAATATGGTCTCCTGCCATCTGCTTCACCATGCTGTTATGGCTTTGATTTATGGAAAATATTTATCAGGATGTTGCTAAATTGCTAACAGGCATAATGGTAGCAGTGAAATCACTAAGAAACTCTGCAAAACCTTTTAATATACTAGATAGTCCCCAGACAATCTAGGATAAATAGAATACTGTATTTTAATATGTAAAACATTTTAAAGCTGTTAATTGGTATTGACTAGACCTACCCTTTGATAATGAAATTAATAAGGATTTCAGTTGTGTTAAGACTTTCTAATATTTAATACCATGTTTATGGAATTTTTCCCTCGATACTTTATTTTAAAATACTAAAACAGGACTGCTCAGAGTTAACCATAAAGGGTGGTATTCTATGTTCAAATATAGGTTCTTTGCTTTTAAAAAAAAAGTAATATCATATGAATATTTTTCTTAAAGTGTTATCAATGCCCGAAATACTGATCATTATAATAATCTTAGTATGGAAAGAATAATCTAATACAGGTAAAAATAACTCAGGATGACTTTTCTTAAACAGTATATAGGCTGAAAATATGGATGACTGAATGGTTTTGATACTTGATTGTTTATTGTATGTGTATGTACCTCTGTGGTGTGTTTGGGCATACATATGTGTGTCCATGTGGGAGCTTATTTTAAAGGTTTTATAATTCTTCAATATTAGAAAAGACTGCATATAAGAATATGTTCTTCTTTGTTATTCCTTTTTGTCCCTAGAAAATCCTTAAGCTAAAGAGAATATGTTATTCTTTATTGGAAAATACATTTAGCAAACACTGAAGCTATCTCCAAGTCTTTCCTATTAGAAACACACACACACACACACACACGCACACACATCATACATCATACCCTTACCCTGAGTTGAGTTAAAAGGTGGAAAAGATGAAAAAAGTTGTAATAGGTTTTAATATTTTTGGTAAAATAATATTTGCAGCTATAAAACATTAAGATCTAATACAAGCCTTGATTTTATTGACCACCAAAAGGAAGATTAAAACCCCCTGAAAAGTTGTTACTGTCACCTGCAGAGTTCTAGCTATGTGGTATTGAAGTAGTAAAATACAATAAGGCTTGTTGGTTAAGTAATGGATACCTATCATGTTAAATATGTATCAGTTTCATTAATTGGCAACCATAAGACAAGAGTATTACATTTGAGATAGTGATGATTTTGATAGGCTCTACCACATTGTGGTTAAGTATATGATTCACGTAATAAGAAAAAGGTGCCTGCAGGCTATTGTTCCTAGCATGGATTAAAATTTACATATTGCTTCTCCTTATGTCAAAACATCTGGTGCTTGCAAATGCTAACATTTTGTTAAAATGTTTCACAAGCCAGGAAAAGTGGATTGGAAACACTGCATGTGAGTCATTCAAGCATTATAATAGAATAAAAGCTATGTCAGAAAAAAATTAAATTGCTGAAAAACAATACTACAGCCGAGATTATAATTTATTTGCTTACACAAGTGAAGAGTGATGTTGTGCGTATGTGTAGAGAAAAAATATTGCTTGAGTTATAAGGTTATCTCTCAAGAAATCGTTATTTCATATGTTTATATGGAACAAGTAGGCCTCTAAGTTCTTCAAGACTTTGCAATCACTTTTAATGTTAGAAGTAGTAGGTAGTTGTGTAAAACCCATTCTGATATTCCTAAGGACAGGAAGTAGGATACATCTGAGGCATTCTTTATTCCAGCATTAAATTTGTATTTATTCATTGGTAAATATAAAAAGTAGATTTGAGATATAGATTTATTACCTTTTCCACACAGGTTCCCAAATGAATAAAGAAAGTCAGTCTTGGCAACTCCCATGCTCATCTGGTCTTCTGTTCTTTAATCTAACAAGGCTACTCAACATTTTCCTATTTTGAAGACTTTGAAGGCTTTCCCTCACCACCCCAGGCAACAGTTAACATCACCATTGTCTTTTCTGGAGATCCCAGTCAGCTGGTACTTAAATTCTATCTTTGTATTGCCATTTATCTTTGCATTGCTAATGCATACATTACCTTTCTCACTAGATGGATGGGCACTGGAGGCAAAACATATACCTTAGCTTTTTTATATTCTACATCACTTAACATGCTTAACATGCTATTTTCTTAATAAATAATTCAGTGATGGGTAATTTTAGGTAAGGAAAGTATGCAAGTGTCAAATTCTTCAATCAGATAATGAAAGGGTGCTCACTGAAGGCTGTGACCATTCATTGAAATGTTTACCTTTCAATCTTTCTGTATTACAGTGAGACAGGAATTTTTGTGTTCTTTGGGCATATAACTTTGAAAAATGAAAATAACACTGACTTTTGCAAAACTTGATATAGAGAATATTCCTATTCTAGAATCATTCATTGATTCACTTAACTGTTCCTTTAATAAACGTCCCCCAAGGAACAGTGGTTGTTGCTGAAGAGAACATAAAAAACAAAAGTCACTGAAATCTTCCAATCATTTTTAGTAAATATGATGGTAGCAGAGCTAAGGGTATTATGGAAGCAAACATTGGTGCATCTAAACCAGTCTCAGGGAAACTGGCACCTCAAGGCAGAGCAAGAGCTAGCTTAGTACAGCGGGGAGGTGAGAGAGAGAGAAGGGGGAGAGGTCCTTTAGACACAAGCATCCAATGAGATTACAATTATTTATTCAGGGGTCTCATCAATAGTTTTAATACCGTGGGATATGACTCTGGGGTTTCAGAAGATTTGGATTTATTTGGAGTTATTACTTTCAAAAGACTTTTAGTACACACAACCCAGGTTGTTCAGGAAAGGGGCACTTTGTCAGAGGACCTTTGTGTCTCTTCTCCTAGGCAAAGTAAGAGAGTGTATATTTCAGTGTGTGTCTAAGTGTGTGGTTCCCTGTATCAGTGCACCAAGCTAGTTTACTGCTACCCCTTCCCAGCTAATTTACTGCCCCTGTCTGGGATAAGGGTTTTTTGTTTGTTTGTTTGTTTTGTTTTTCTTGTTAGTATTAAGCATGTAGTAAACCACATGCTTACAGCAAGCAGTTCGCTCTTTTAGTTACCTCTCCCACACTGTCTATGAATGCCTAAGAGTACTCAATAACATTTTGCCTCTTTTCATTAATAGCCCACTTACATCATTCAAGAAACCTAGTATGAAAAGAAACTACATAAGTGGAAAAGTATACTATATCATTGGATAGGAAGACAACATAATAAATGTATCAATTCTCCCTACGCACATTCATAAATTTTATGGATATAAATAGAAATGCCAATAGGTGTTTGTAAACAGGGCAAGTTGCCATTAAACCTTATAAAGAAAGATAAGCAAATAAGAAATAGAAGAAATAGCTGAAAAGGAAGAGTAATGAGAAAAGTCAAGGGCCACCAGACATTAAAACATATCTTAAAGTCTCACTAATTAAAACTCTGTGGCATGGGAAATGAATAAACAGTTCATAGGACATAAATAAGCCTAAATGCATATTGGAATTAAACAAAAAGGAAATCACTGCAAATCAGTATAGAAGAAACTATCCTATAAATGGTATTGTAATCACATCAAATGGCCATGAGATTTATGGTACATCTATGAAATGGAGTAGAATGTTTTTGCAATAAGGAATGAAGAAAATAACACCTAGTGTTCTGGTAAAGAAAGTTCCCTAGGATTGATTTTTTTTTAACTTAGTACTATATAGAGTAGAGCTGCATGTAGAATGCTCTCTTCTTTCTTGGTAGTGGAGAGTGAAAGATAGGGATATACATTCGTATTTGCTATACATGCAGGAATGCACTGTGGAAAGATGTGTAGGAACCTAACAGCCATGTTATTGAGGGAGAAGATGTGGGAATATTTTTGTTACATAACTTTTAAAATGTTTTTGAAGCATACAAATGTATTATTTATTCAAAGAAAAAATTAAGATGCATAGTATGCTTATATTGATGGTTTATTTTTCTAATCTCCTGTTTCATTCTCTTCATTCACCAGTAGTATTTTCACAATGTTGGCTTTCAAGTCTCTTTGGCCAGTAACAGTTCTAATTTTCTTGTTTGCTCTGCCTTGAGGTGCCAGTTTCCCTGAGACTGGTTTAGATGCACCAATGTTTGCTTCCATAATACCCTTAGCTCTGCTACCATCATATTTACTAAAAATGATTGGAAGATTTCAGTGACTTTTGTTTTTTATGTTCTCTTCAGCAACAACCACTGTTCCTTGGGGGACGTTTCTCCCACAGAAAAGGCAGAAAAACGAAAACAAAAACAAAAACAAAAAACTAGACATGCAGTATTTGCACTTATATTTTGGGGAGATTCTTAGAAGTAACCAGGTTTCCCCCCAGTACAAACATTAGTTTTAACAGCCTTGTGGTGGAATAATTGTCTCCCAAATATGGCCACACTCTAATCCCTGGAACACGTAAATATGTTACCTTACATTGCAAAGGAGACTTTGCAGCTCTGTTTAAATGAAATGAGAAGTTATCCTGCATTATTCAGGTGAAGCAGAGAATCATTCCGGCTGTGAAAAGAATGTGTGACTTTATCATTCTCTTGATGCCCAACATTCAACTGAGAGGGAAGTAGTTATGTTACTTGTCACCATCACAGAACTAGATCTAGGACTAAAATCCCAGGTAGCCAGGTTTCAGCCGAATGTGCTATTATGCAGATTTTAGGAGCTCTGCCTCACTCTAGAAACAGCTGATATAGGGCTTACAGTGCAATTCTTTCTTTTCTTTTCTTTTCTTTCTCTCTCTCTCTCTCTTTTTCTCTCTTTCTCTCTTTCTCTCTTTCTTTCTTGAGACGGAGTCTTGCTCTGTCACCCAGGCTGGAGTGCAGTGGCGCGATCTCGGCTCACTGCAAGCTCCGCCTCTCGGGTTCACGCCATTCTGCTGCCTCAGCCTCCGGAGCAGCTGGGACTACAGGCGCCTGCCACCACGCCTGGCTAATTTTTTTGTATTTTTAGTCGTGACGGGGTTTCACCATGTTAGCTGGAATGGTCTCGATCTCCTGACCTCGTGATCTGTCCGCCTCAGCCTCCCAAAGTGCTGGGATTACAGGCGTGAGCCACCACGCCGGGCCAATTATTTCTTCTATGCAGGTTTACTGGATGAACAAGACTTAGAGTTTGTTAGCGGGTGGCGGTGCATAGTAAATAATTAGTTCAGGATTTTACAGCCTAAAGATGAGGGAAGTCACAAAGCCTATATAGACTGGGGCTTTAAAACACACAATATAGAGTGATGGGGGTAATATGCCTAGCTTATTTGAGGGTGCAGTGGAATCGTGGTACACTTTGTAGATCACTGAAGAGAACATCAAGGAGATGCTGTTGTGGCTGCTATAACAAAAATACCATGACTGGATCGTTTAACAAACCAGAAATTTTTTTCTCACATTTCTGGAGGCTGAGATATCCAAGATCGAGATTCCAGCAAATTTAGTGTCTGGTGTGGGTCCACTTCCTGGTCCAGAGGCCACCATCTTTTCACTGTCCTCAGTTGGCAGAAAGGGCAAACGAGTTTTTCAGGGCCTCTTTCATAAAAGCACCAATTCCTTTAATAAAAGCACCAATTCCATCAAGGAGGGCTCTGCTCTCTTGCCTTAATCATCTCCCACAGGCACTATCTCCCAATACCATACCCTGGGGGTTAGGGCTTCAACATGCACATTTCGGAGTGACACAAACATTTAGTCTGTAAGAGATGGAGACTGCCATAGTAGAGTTGGTATTCAAGACCATGGGAATGCGTATGGTCTTGAAAAAGGCAAAAACAGAAAAGGATGGTTAGAGGAGCCAAGAATAGAAGGGAGTTAAGAGGAGGGGAAAGAAGGAAAACAAAAAGGAGGAATAAGAGGAAATAGGGGAGTGGCAGCAGGAGGAACAGGATGAAAAAGTGAAGACAAAGATAGACAAATTCAATGAAAATAACCTATCTAGTTTCTTTAATTACTCAAGTGAAGAAATGAGAAAAGTTGAGGTTTTGAATGACTTTTTGCTTTTCAAATTGTATTACTCCACTCTAGATATTATTGTTTTCAGCAACTTTTCTGAGTAACTTTGCTCACTTTCAATTTTTTTTTTTTTTTTTTCAGAGTACATTCATTTAACAAGTAAGAAAACGCAAGGCGTTTCCTCGGATGAATTTCTTGGAGACAGTCAGATGGCATTCTGAGGCAGTATGTAATATTTGAGAGTCCTACAGTCTTTGTTGTAAGACAAACTTAGTTCAAGTCCTTTCTCTACAGTTTAAGGGGCACATGACTGTGAAGATTTACTTCACCTCTGTGCATCAGTCTCCTCATGTGTAAAATGGGAACAAGTTTAATAACCAGCATAGTAAATTTTTGCTGAGGATTAGTAAATGAGAGAAGGCACATAAATAATGTAGCCTAATCTCCTGCATACATTTAGTATCCCATAAATAATAGCTATTACAATTATCATACAAAATGAGGTTCTGAGACAGGTGTGGTAGCTCACACCTATAATCTCAGTGCTTTGGGAGGCCAAGGTGGGAGGATTGCTGGAGTCTAGGAGTTCAAGACCAGCCTTGAAAACATAGTGAGACCTTGTCTCTACAACTATTTAAAAAATTAGCCTCGTGTGGTGGCACATGCCTCTGGTCTCAGCTACTGGGAATGCTGAAGTGGGAGGCTTGCTTGAGCCCAGGAGGTGGAGGCTACTGTGATCCATGAATGTACCACTGCACTCCAGCCTGAGTGACAGAGCAAGAACCCATGTCAAAAAAAGAGAAGAAGAAGGAGGAAGAGGAGGAGGAGGAGGAGATGCTTCTTTCTATTGCCGTTTCTTATCACATGTTTATTTATTTTTTAAGTAAGATACTCAGTGGCATGTTGTTTCTGTAGTTTCTAATAATGCATTCCAGCATTCCTTTCTGCCTGCCTATCTATTCATCCATCTATGCATTCACTAAACAACTTCTCTATTACAAAAAAGTTAAAGTGCATAAGATAGATAAGAAGCTGGGCGCAGTGGCTGATGCCTGTAATCCCAGCACTTTGGGAGGCTGAGGTGGGCGGATCATGAGGTCAGGAGACCGAGACCATCCTGGCTAATATGGTGAAACCCCATCTCTACTAAAAATAAAAAAAAATTAGCCGGGTGTGGTGGCGGGCACCTGTAGTCCCAGCTACTCGGGAGGCTGAGGCAGGAGAATGGTGTGAACCCAGGAGGTTGAGTTTTCAGTGAGCTGAGATCTCACCCCACTGCACTCCAGCCTGGGCAACAAAGCAAGACTCCGTCTCAAAAAAAAAAAAAGATCGATAAGATTGCACTATATTGCATGACCCAGAACTGCTTCTAGCTCTAAGCTATTTGCACTTTTCACCACAAAAGGTGGTATTTGTATTCAGTGTTAGACATTACTATAGACACAGGGACATAGTAGTTAATGAAACCAAGATCTTGCCTTCAATTAGCTTACATGTAAATAAGGAAGATAGGCAACAAACAAATAAAAAATTAGTAAATGGTAATTATCAGTAATATTTGTACTGAATTATCTTTGCACCTTTGTTGAAAATCAATTGTCTATATATTTGTGAGTATATGTCTGGACCCTCTATTCTAGTCTATTCATCTCTTTAATTTACATCAATACAACTCTGTCTTGATTTCTGTACTTTTATAAACAAGCCTTGAAAGCACATATTATAAGTTCTAAAACTTTTTTCTCTTTTTAAGGTACTTTACATTTACACATCAATATCAATTTTAGAATCAACCCATCAATTTTTGCAAATAGACAACTGGAATTTTAGTTGAAATTGTTTTGAATCCATAAATCAATTTCAGAAGTGGCAACTTAACAATATTGAGCCTGCCAATCCATGAAAGTAGGTCTCTTTCCATTTATTTAGGTTCTCTTCAGTCTCTCTCAGTGCTGTACTTTTTGGTGTATAATTGTTATATCATATTTATGCCTGAATATTTTATATTTTGATGCTAATGTGAATGGTATTTTTATTTCAACTTCCATTTTTTGTTTCCAAAATATAGAAATGTAATAAATTTTTATAAATTTATTTTGAGGCGTGCAACTTTGCTAATCTCACTCACTAGTCCTAATAGTTTATCAGCTATTCTACATACATGATCATGTTGTTGATGAACAAAGATAGTTTTACTTATTCCCCTCAAATGTGGAAGCCTTTTATTTCTTTTTCTTTTCTGGCTAGCTTGTTGACTAGAACTTACAGTACAAGTTGAACAAAAGTAGTGAGAGCAGACATCCTTTCTATTCTTGATTTTTAGGGAGCAAATATTGTCTTTCACCATTAAATATGTTTGCTGTAGGTCTTTCATAGATACCCTCTAATAGATTAAGGAAGTTTCCTTCTGGGTTAAATATTACACTAACATTTATTGATTTAAAATGTCATTTATTATACCACAGTTTCTGTGGGTCAGAAATCCAAACATGACTTAGAGCTATCTTTTGACTGAATCTCTACAAGTTTGCAGTCATCTCAAGGTTCAATTTGGAAAGATCCATTTCCTAGCTCACTTGCATGGATGTTTTGTTCTGGAATGGAGTTAGGTTACTTGGAAACAGTTTGATCCTTTCGGGACTTGCTTTACAATTTTTTTTTGGAATCTGGGGCAGTACTCAACCTAGTCTAATTGTTTTCCACTATTGAGGCAAACCTTTCTAAGTACTCTACACAAAGCCTGTGAAGAATGAAGTTTTGTTTGTTTGTTTTTCAGTTTGGCTAGTGGAATAGGCACTATTCCCAGTCTTGCGTCTGTTCCATGGATTTTTTGTTCTCTAATCCTTTCAGTAGTACTTCCCTCAACTTGGATAGTTGAAGCACATGCATTAATCAATACTCTGCTGAATACTCAAGAGAGGCCCTATGAGATCTCTGAATTTCTCTCTTTGTCCAGTTCTTTCCTCTTTAGTATTCTTTTTATAAAGTTGACCTGCCTTTTTCTCTCCAGATTCTTAGCTCTGTCTCCTTAACTCAGGAAGTCTCTTGAATTCCACTTAGGTTACCCTCCTTGTACTATGGCACTGAAACTGTCTCAGTGAGCTGGGGCAGTTATGTGGCTCACTTCATTTTTATTCTATCTCGCATGGACCACTTTTGCTTCATGATGTCCCGTCTCTTTCCAGTTGTTTCTTTTTCACATGTTCTATCTGTATCTTAAAAAAAACGATTAGTACTTCAAGTGGGAGCATAAATCAGTTTCTTGTATTTCAACTACAGAAGCCTGTAATTTGCTTTTTAAAGGCATATACAAGAAAGGACATTAACATACAGCCCTCAAAAAAGAAATACATGTGTTAAAAACAATAAGTCTTACAAATAATTTTTTAAAGTGCGGCATGGTTGAAAATAATTGGCATTTTCCTATATATGCAGAGAAAACTTTTTTTTTCATTTTTAAAACATGCTTTTTCTGCTGAGTGCAGTGGCTCTCATACCTGTAATTCCAATACTTTGAGATGCCAAGGAGAGAGGATCATTTGAGCCCAGGAGTTTCAGACCAGACTAGGCAACATACTGCAACCTTGTGCTATTTTAAAAAACAAACAAGCAACAACAAAAACAAAAACCTTTTTTCTTTCTTTTCTTTCCCATGAACCTCCACCTGCTAGAACCATATGCAGTTAGACTTACCAATGATTAATCTACTTTTAAAGTTTAAGCATTCTCTCTGTTCAAATTTTATTTCATGATACCTGGTCCCGGACATGATACGGCAGCTGAGATTAGCTTTGGCTTCCCACTGTAAATAATAAAAATAAATAAATTAATTAAATGAAACAATGGTTTGGAGCATTGATAAGCTTCCAAGATAGGGTTACAATTTTTGAGAAGAAAGTCCAAAAGTTGAGTCCCTCATTAAGAAATTAGGGAAATAGAGGCCAAGCAGAAACATTGATTGGGATTTGGAGAGGACCGACAACCAGGATTTGGAGGGCATAGTACCAGAGAAAAGAACACTGCAGATAAAGATAACTACAAAATCTGCATAAAGTCCCTCTTAGGTCCTTAGCTGATGCCTAAACTGTACATGCACAGAGCAAATCTCTGGGAAGCATAATATAACACATTTGCTAGGAGGTCAGAGAATTGAGCATAAATTTCAGAAGCAGAGAGTATTATAAATAAATAAAAGCGCAGGTCCAGATAAAGCAGGGAGTTCTTAGTAAATATCTTAGGATTGTAGTTGAGAAAGTCTAAGCCCTAGGATTAAGAAGTATGCCCTAAGAGTTATGATGGTTCTGTCGTAGGAGTAATGGTAAAACTGAATCATATTCACTTTTAGAAATCCTGAAAGCAAGGTTTGACAGCTGCAAGTTCCCCTCCAATAATTTAACATTTTGCAAAAGAAAATTTCATACTCTTTAGAGGAAAATAATATAATCCAGATTTTTTTCTAATATATTTTTCATAAAGTTTGAAATATATTCCCATATCACCAGATATGTAAAGGAGCAAAAAAAAAAGTTACTGCCAATCAAGAAATTCTTTATAAAGTCAATAAGAGCAAATTCAGGGATAACCTAATGTTAATTTAGTGGAAAAAGCCTTCAAAGTAACTGAGAATCCTATTTTAAAGAAAATAGAGAAAAATAAAAACAAAATGAATAAAAAAATCTTCAGTGAAGAAGTTGTAAATAAGTGAAGAGCTTGTAAATAAGAATTAAATGAGTTTTATAGAACTGCAAAACACAACATCTAACTTTAAAAACATGCAGAATGGGTCAAATTGCTTACCCTATATAGCAGAATATAGGATTAGCAAGCCTAAGAACATGTCAGTAGAACAACATTAAAACTGAAGTCATAGGGAAAAAATAGTTGAAAACACCTAGGAAAAAAATGCTTGAGATACATGTGACACTCTAAAAAGGCCTAATATATGTGTAATTGTGTAATTGAAATCACAGATGGAGAGGAAAAGATCATGAAACCAAAACAAAATTTGAAAAAAAATGAAGGCCAAGTTTTTTCAAAATCTGATGGAGGATAATATTTGAAGAAATAAAGGCCAAGATTTTTCTAAATTGTATGAAAGATATCAACTCGCAGAACCACGGTGAACCCCATGAATACAAAGAAAAGCTTTCTCTCTGCACTATGGTCTTTGATCTTTAGACTTGACCCTTCATATTTTAAGTGTTTTGAAAAAGATCCTTTCTCTCTCAACAAAGCTTAACTTTCCAAATATTTTTACTTCTGCAAAAAATACTATTTTGGATTTGAAAACTAAATAAAAACTTTTCTTTCTTTCTTTTCTTTCTATTTCTGGGTTAGCAATTCTAACATTCTCATAAGCAAAATGAATGCCCTTCTAAGAGTAGAAAAGAGAACAGCATAAGAAAATACAAAGGAAAAACATCATTATTAAGGTTAAACAATGTATTATCCTTGTTGAAATCTTGAATTTAAAGATACACGAAAGACAAAAATCGGTATTAAGATGGCACTTTTATCACTACTTAGAAAGTGTAAAATGTATATACTCAAGCAACGTGGCATTACATATCAGAAAACTTTGAATACTTAATACATTTGACTGGACTTCATTTCTCTTAATATTTCTTAAGAAAATAGTTCCAAGTACAAATATTTGAATGTATGTTTATTCTAACCTTTATTTCAATAGTAGCAAAATATGAGAAAAAACAGAAATTCCCTATAGAGTTGATTGATCATTCTTATTTTGAACAAGTATACAGTTTAAAAGACATTTCTCTAATTATTTTAAAACTATGTGTCATTATAAATGTGTATTATAAATACATATATTCACATAGACATATATGTATATAAACATATGTACATATAATCATAAATGCAGAATATTATTATTTTAAAATTGTTACAGAAAGATATAATAATGCTAATATTGATTACTTTGGTTGCAAGACTGTAATACAAAATTATTTTCTTCTCTACATGCTACTTCATTTCCCAACATTTCTGCAGAGATAGACGTCTCATACTCCTCCCTTTTATGTACCCAGAATTTCTCATACTCCTCCCTTTTATGTACAGAATTTACGTACCCACTTTTGTGCTTTTGTGCCTTGACTAAACTCCTCCAGGATGGCCATCCTTTATATCTCTGCATGCTAATTAACCTCATCTTAGAAACTTTCTAGAGAATCTCTAGCTGGAAGTCATCTTTCTCATGTCTAAAGTGTTATAGCCATAATTTTTACCCATTTTAATATTTAAATCAATTCTAGAGTTATTCCCAGAAAAAGGATTTTAAAAATAATCTGTATATTATTTTATACCTATATTTATTATTTTATACCACAATACCTGCATGTGGTATGTAATTCTAATGGTATTTCAAATGTAGTCACTACCTTTGTAAATAAATGCAGATAGCTATTAGTCAATTATTCTATTTTCTTCTGAAAGTGTGAGATTAGAATGAATTTGTTTCTGTGGAAAGGGAAATATAATAGCAACAAGTCTAAAATGAAAGGACACAACTCAGGTGATAATCCAGATAAATAATTCTGGAATGCCTTACTTTATTCATGGGAAACTAGGGGTAAGCTTGGATGTTTATGGCTATTGCTGGTCATTGCCTGAGACAGAAAGGTAGGAGGTGCTCAAGTCTTAACCTATTTTAGAATTTGATGAGGATTGACCTCATTTAGGGAAATTAATTTGAAGAACCCAAAGACCCACTTAGAATATTCTGAAATTACTTGTGATATCCCACTATATGTTATTTTATTTTAGTTTCTTTGAGAAAAAAAATAACATTTAAAATAATAGATGAAAGAACTGTGTTGGCATCAAATCAGGCCATCTGGTTTGGTTACATAGATATATCCACTAAGACAATTTACTCATAATAACAGAAGGATGCAGCTAAAAAAGACAGAAGACTGGAATTCCTCTCCATCATCAAATAAGTGCCCAGAATAGTTAAAGAATTGCCATTATCATTTTATCCTACCAGAAAAGAAATATTTAAGTCCACATTATTTCAGAGCTTCAGAATGGCTATACATCTACAAAAACCAGTCAGTTCAATGGAAAAATAACTTCATTATTATAATATTTTTAGAGAGCATTAACAGGTTGATTGACCTTTTATACTCTTCAATTGATTTTTAGAGCATCATACCACATAGTAGTTGTGGTGTTATTTCTCTTTAATTTTGTTCTAATAAGCATTATTAATAACCCATATGCTAGTAGCCATATGCAGATAGTATTTTGTGGTTCTAACAATTCGGTAATGTATGAACTGCCAGAATATGCTCTAACTATTATGGTTTACTCTCAGAGAACACAAATCCTTTTTCCAGAATGACAGATATTCTACAACCCTGGATTTCTTATTTTATCCCAAAACACATCTTCTTGCATAAGAGTAAAAGAAGCTTGTAAATATCAAGAAAAATGACATTTCCATATATGTGTTTTGTAATACTTTATCTCCAATTACAAATAACAATAAGTGCATGTGGTACCTAATTCTAATGGTATAATCCAGTCTTAGTGTTTTACTGCCATTCATAAACTGCTTCAGCAGAACTACTTGTGATTTATAGCATCAATAGAATCCTTTAAATTACATCCTATATTATGTTGTAGGGCATGTATTGCCCTATAGTCTCGCACGCAATGTCAGAGAGACAGAGGGAATGAGAAATGGAGAATTGTGATTTCACTGTAAATCAAAGGCTAAGTGTTGTTTATGAGCACTGGGGTTTTAGCACATGATATCATTTTACTTTTTTCCCCCTTATAGCAGTTAACCTAATACAGGACAAAAAATACAATCAATAATTATTTACAATTCACTGTATTTGGCATCAATAAATAAAGTCAAGTACTAAACATATACTTTATTTTCTTAAGAATTAGTCTTTAATTTTAAATATTGGTTGGATATTTACTGTATGCATGGAAAGAATATTTATAGATGTTTGTATTGAACTCAATGTCATGTATACATTGTAAGCTCTCCATAAATATTTGTTGACTTTCCATTAGTTTTAAAAATAAAGTTCCCAAACTAAATGAATTTGTCTGTTGGTATTTAACGAAGAATGTAAAGCAATGAAACTTGCATTTGAGAAGCTATCTATAGTCACCAATAAACTTGTTCATATTTAATCTGGATTTTATGTTTTAACAAGAAAAAAGTCACAGACATCCAAACACAAACGTTGAATTTAGAGGGAACAGTAAAATCATTTCATGACCAAATATTCAAAGTATTAGTATCATCTTTACTGTTATGTTTTAGACTTACAATGACAACCGTGATTTTCTCAAAGCATTTTAGGATCGTTTGACCTTAATTTTTCACTGCATAAAGATGTCTTTTTACCTCAGATTTTCCCCCCAAAGTCTGAGTGTAAGAATGAACCTAAGTAGTTAGAGATAAGAGCAATCATTTGTGATTCAAATGTGAACATTTCATTTGAGCGTAACCAGATGACTTACCTGGGGTAAAACAGTGTGGGAGGCTGACAAAATCAGGTGGAAGAGACAGAGAAAACCAAAAATTTTTGGTTTTGTAACCATCACTTACTTCAGTATATACATAGAGAGGTGTGCCTGCTTCCTAATGAATATTACCTTGTCTATTCCATTTATGATAATTTATGTGTACTGTTAGGGGATTTGATATCTCTAACTCCTGTTCATACCACATCACTGCAGCAACCCTGCACAATTTCTATCAATAAAAGATATGTACATAGATTAGAAAAAGTCATGTTAAAAAATAGATTCTCAAGCCCATTTGGATTGAATTAATCCCTAAAAAGGCTGTTAAAAAATCAAAGAAGTAGATAGGGTTATTTCTACATTCTATGTGTCTAATATTTACCTGCAGGCATATAGGAAATAATTCTTAAATAACTATGGCTACTTAAAATTTACAGAATTGAACCTGTGCAGAGTAGTTGATCTTAAACTGACACAAACCAGATAGTCTCTAAATGTTACTCTAAGGAGTTTTAAACTGACTCTGTTAAAGCTGAGGTTATTTGCCTTGGGGATGCCTAATGGAAGGGTTATTATAACACTGTCCACAAATAGGAGCCTTGAGAGAGTCAGACCATAGCACTCCATTGACAGCTAATAGATTGAACCATTGCCATGTCACAGTGATCTCCAAGGCCAAAGGTCATCTCTCTCCCTTAATATTTAAATAAAGATACTTGACAAGAGCAGAAAACACCTTATTGCCAGTGATGGCTGCTGCTCAATTTACAAGAACCTTTACAAAGTCATGCTAATTCTTGGCCTTCTTAGAATGCATGGTAACCTTTCATAAATCCATCTTTTCCAGATGTCCTTGGAAATGACAGTTATAAAACTACAAATGATTTGTAATGCAAAATGGGACTGACAGACTTGAAGATTAGGGCTCCGTGTACTAAAATGACTAAGATTATAGCTAACCAAAGGCATAAAACGCATTGATAAATAGCTGCCGAAGTAACTCAAGATTATTTTAAACATCCTTACTAAATGATAGAATGAAAAAAGGAAAACTTATGCTTATAATATTACAAGTAGCAATTTACTTTATGAAGATATGGAGCATAGTTTCTCTGTTTGGGTCAGGTAGATGAAAGATAGCAAACCAGTTATGCTTTTCTCCCCCCAGGCAATAGGATACTTTTTTCTCTGATGGTATTTTTATAAAACGTAAACATGTGAACCTCATTTTTTGAATCTTAAGGATTACTGGCTAATTGAACTTATACATGTTTTTTTCTTATCTTTTAAAAATGAATCAATCAAATACATTCTTCTGTTAGCATATCTAAGATGAATCACAAATTAAAACCTAATGAAAAACAATTTTCCTACTTAATCTTTGTTGCAGAGATGACTTACATTCACAGGATAAGTTGGGGCTATGTGTTTTAAGAAGTACATATATAAAGGATATTTTTAGGAAAAGTAGAAGTCAGGAAATAATTTGAAGCAAAACTAGAATGCTGCAGCTTGAGCTATTGAGTAATACCTAAGAAATTATTAAGTACTACTTTTTAAATATAATTTTGAATAACCTAAAAGGTAACCTACCTGCCCTGTGGCACTTCAAGCCTCAGATATCTGGCCTGCCTCTGAAACCAACAGGATCGTACTAAGAGCTTACAGACCCATTATGACTTTCTGCTGAGGAGGAAGCTTAAAACTGATCCAATTTCCATATTTTAGTTCTGTTTACCACCTTTCTCTCTTTTCTTTATGTATCTTCCACTTGAGTTTAATTCCTTTTGTCTTATTTTCATTTCCTCTCTTCCTGATGGTTGGTCAATAAAAATGAGACTGTGCTCATGGCTGTAACTGCTAGATTTGGGTGGAAAGAACCCTTAAAATCAATAGAAGCATTCAGATTGAAGTACTTTATTTGCCTTCTGAGAACTTGAAAGTGAGACATAATATTACCAATATTAGTGACCTAGAACTAAAATTATAGTAAAGACTTCTTTGGTAAAGTATATAATACATCTTTGAAACAGGAAACAATACATTTTCAAGGAATGTCAAAGCTTTTCTGTGAATAGTTACATTCATCAGAACAAATTTATTCAAAGTAGAAAGATCCTTTATACACATCTCTGAAAACCGCATGTGTGCTAAGTTTAGGTAACCATAAAATATATTTGACCAAAGCATGGAGGAAAGATATTTCCTATTCTTGCTTATTTTTCCACTGCCATAAAATGCACTATCATGTTTACAGTATGTCAGAATGATGTCACATGCAGAACACTAAAACAGATGATGCTTTCAGTATGTGGGTAAAAAAACCTCGGCACTCACTAGGAGCCCGATGAAACCAAAATATTAGATTGAGACTAGGTGGATTGTACTGGGCAGGCTAAGCCCCTGTGAAAGCCAAGCCATACCTTCCCTGTCACATGGTCGACTTATTATTTTCTCTCACTCGGTTCATCTTATGAAATGATTAGTTGGTTTGGTAAGAAAAGCAATGCAGTGTAGGATTGCAATGTGCAAGCTACTGGCCTTTTCTAGACATTTTGAACATCAGGCCTGCAGTGTTTATTTTATTCCTTCATCATTAGCTTAACAATTATTTGTTCATAGGAGCCAGAAAAATTGACCTTTTTTAAATTCTTTGAGAATTTCATCTACAATGTTGATTGATTGATTGATTCATTCATTCATTCATTCACTCAGCATTCATTGTCTTCCATGTACCAGAAACTCTTCTAGGCACTGTACATAATAAAGATGAGCCATGTATTGTTTCTCCCTGTTAGGACATGATAATCATGTCACCATTATACCCTCATCAGATGCTTGACCTCTGTTATCTTCATTTTGACTCTCATCTTTAATATTAGCTGTTACGCTTTTACTAAAAGAGATAATTTCATTTGTCTTTCTTACCTCACTAAGCTGTGGATTTCTACAGAGAAAAAAAACTATGCTTCATCTTTGTTATAACCCCAGGAAAAATGTTGAATAAAAAATTTTAGAATGGATAAATAAATTAATGAATGAGCACACTAATAAACATCATTCATAGCAGCAGAATTATGCTTGATCTGTGATCTCTAGCTTGCTGGTCTTCAACTTGGGATACTAAAACATTCCCATGTCACATTATTTTCAATCAACTTAAACATGATTTTATCCTAAACCTTTCTTGGGGAAAATGTAAAAGAAATAGGCAGAAGGGGAAGCTTATGATTCAAATATGGGTCACAGATGCCCTTGCTTATAGTATAGCTATGCCTGAGAATAAAATAGACCCAAAGTCAAGATGAGATTCACAGAACTTTCTACATGGGCTACCAAACAAGACCAGTCAGGTTGACTTTTTAAAATTTAACACTTTCTTTAACTGATTCCTCAATTGATAATTCCTCAGACAATTTTTATCTGGTTCGATCTATTGTTTTCTCTAATTAACATGCATATCAGGTAGTCTGATTGTCTTAAATGATTCTTTATAATATTTCTTCAGTACACACAGGATCCCATCATCACCCTACCCCCAGCACCACCCCACCTCTGATGGCAACACAAAAGCTTTTTGAGTAATATGTTATTCTTTTTTCCTCTTTTTAATACAAACTCAGCCTGGCAGGCACAGTGCGATGTGTAGACTGGATTGAATCAAAGCAGCATTCTCCTACCTTCTCTATGTATAGGAAGTGATACTAACAAGAATCAGATTTTCTTGGACCCTTAACAGAGGAAACAACTTCTGGCACAGTAATTCTTTGAACTGGAACCATGAGGGCAAGTACTAATGTATCCTTCTATTGCATGCAATGCTGTATGCACAAAAGCAGTTTCTCTGGCTGTTGAAATGGACTGAATCAGATTTGTGGTACTAAATTTTTGAGGGTATGTGAATATTTTGATTTATTTTGAAAGACTCTATGTTCACAATTCAGCTGGTTAGATCAGGAGTTTCAGTTTTGATTCCCTGTAATTTACTGATGGAATTGATTTAACACAGATGTTTAGGGAGATGTCTTATAAATATTTTCATTTGATCAGAAGAAAAAGCAGCAAGGCAACTAACAATCCAACAATACGATGTAAGATCTCTTTTACTAAAAGATCTCTTTTACTAAAAGAGATCTTACATCGTATTGTTAGATTCGTAGTAGTGTTGATTATGCACCCACAGAATTTGGAGTGAGAAGGCTGGAGCCCATGGTCTGCCATTGATTAGCTGAGTGACCTGAAGCAACATAATTAACCTCTGTGAAACTCACTTTCCTCATTTGTAAGAATAGGGATAATTATACCAACCTCACACAGTTGTTAAAGTTCAAAGGATATCGTGGAAGTAAATGTGCTTTTCAAACTCTATAGTTGCCAAAATTATAGAATATTATTTTATTTCCATTAGACCATGAGCTCTTTTAAGGTTAGGATCATGTTGTAATCATTTTTGTACAAAAATTTATACACTTAACACTACATCTGGGACAAAGCAAATGTTCAATAAATGCTGAATGAATGCATGAATGAATAAATTCAGGAAACTAGAGCTACAGACAATATGACCTTTGCTCTTAGAAGACTCATAATCTAGGAGAGGGGATGGACATATGGTAATATGTTATAACACAATTTGAAATTATACCTGCACAACTTCAGCAGTGTTATATTAATCACATATCTGGTAATTTCTCTATTTCTTCTTTTCTGTGTGCAAACATATGCATAACTATTCAGACACAAATTCAAGCTCACACTAATATATGTTATTTTTAAATTCCTGTGAATTTTGCCATATGAACAAAAAAGTGAGGGTTTTTAGAGTTAGAAGATGCTTTTTAAATAACATACCTTAGTAAGAAGGGTAAGTCCATATTATATAGGTAGGATAGGTGAACAACCTCAGTTTCCTATTTCCATACATTTGATCTCAAAACAATGACCTTCCATAAACCCCTTATCGACTGATCTTTGTGATTTCTCAGGAGAAAGGAAAGGTGAGTCTAATGTTTAACTATTGCGAAAAATCTTAAATTGATTAAGATATGGTTATAAAAACTTACATCTCAGGAAGTGTTCTCCTCCCAAAAATGTTCTTGATGAAAACCAGAGAAAACTATGCTTACTTAGTAGGTGCTTAAATAATTACTGTTGTATGAATGGACCAGATGACCTCACAGGACCTTCTTCATTCTGAAATTCTTTGAGGATAAAAAGCCTAGAACAGTCGGGAGTTGGAAATCTGAGCCCCTCTTGGTGTAATTGCATCTGGAACACAAAATCACTTACCTGCTGGAAGTTATGTTGAGCGTTGGCCACAGATACATTACTGTTGAAGGGAAAAAAGCACAAATAGGTCAGTTGAAAGTTCTGCTTAGTCTTAACTCACAATTCAGCGTTAGTCATTTGTGTGACAACAGTAAGATCCCAAAGCAACAGATACAGAATCTAAGCTAGAGGAATTTCAGGTATAACTATCAAATCTATTAGCCAGAGGAATTTTTAAAACAGTATCCCACAGCTGCTGTCTTCATTTTCAGATGCATGATGTTACTTTGTATTTGTATTTCTTCAAAGTATTTTATCTTGACATCAAAATTTGGATAGGGGAAATACTGGTATCTTCATGTTACAGACAGAGAAACTAAAGCAGAGAAAAGCTGGGGACCTACTAAGATGACCTATTTACTGGCAGATCAGAGCCAACTATCCAGCATTGCAGAGATGAGAACTCAGATCATTTGAGTGCCACTTCAATGGTTTTTGTTTGTTTTTCATTGGAATGCTTCTTTGTGCTAGCACTTGGTGGTTCATCGCTGTCGGAATGGGAATAAGGGTGAAGATGCATTGAAGGATAGGGGAATTATAAATTTTGAACGAATGTGTTGCAAACCATAAGAGGATGTACAAAAACGGTAGCTCCAATGTGGAAAGCAAAAGTAAAAAGAATTCACATATTTGGTGCAGAATTCTGATTCTCTTTCTCCTAAGTTTCTTTTTTCCCCAGTCATTTGCTCTCAAAAGAGAAACATGAAAGTCAACAGTAAGCATATAAATATTAATAATTAAGACAGATGTCTGCAACTTACCTAAAATAAGAATGAAATTCTACTTGCAGAGTTCTTTTCTTTCGTGTGTGTGTGTGTGTGTGTGTGTGTGTGTGTGTGTGTGTGTGTGTGTATGAGGCCCTCAAATATGGCACAATGTGGAGAGCGGGTAGCCATTTGCATTTCAGTCCCTTGGCCAAACCAAACTGACTTTTCTTCCCCCACTGAGAATTCTGGAAAACTCTGAAGAGTTTACCTTCACTCTCACATCCCTAGGTGCTTATGAAAATTAACTTTTTGAGGAGCAAGAAGGGTGAGGATGGGAAAGAGTGCAAGGAAACCATTCAGGCAGGGCATATGCTGATAGAGTCAGTGTTCTACATGGTTGGGGGAGATAGTTATAAACGGAAACGTGCAGTTTCACTTAAAGAACACATGGCGACCTAGGAATGTGATTCAATCTCTTTTAAAGAAGAAATAATCAGAAAGGAGGGTGGATAAATATGTTTCCTTATGCTTTGCTTTCATGGGAAGCATTCTTTTAGCCATTATATTTATTTTTAAATGTAAACAAAAAAAGTATTTTCCAAAGCCTCCAAAATTTAAAGCTGGTTTACTTTTTCTGAATAAAGCTCCATTCTAAATGGGAAACAAAGTCAGGGAAATAAAGTTTGTGTGACATCCTCTAACTCCTTTGTGCACCTTCCCACCACCCTATTACCAATTCTCATTTAAGTGGCTGCCAGCCACCGGCCCAAACTTGAAGAGATTCATGTTCTACACTTTTTCAGAATAATGATGTCCTATTTTATAGGATGCTCAGATTTTGGTAAGAGTGAAAAGATAGAACCTCTTCAGCATTAACTGAGATATATTAGTATTAGGAATATAAGGGCTGTGAATAACTTGCCCTGCAAATAGGCTCTAAAATTTCATAATCCTGAGGAGAAATTGAAGAAAGTGTTATCAAATACAATAGGCAGAATTAGAAATGAATAAGAAAACTAGGGACTGACACTGAAAATAAAAATAGCCTTACAAAATACTCTTTTCCTAAATTTGGATGATACAGCTGAACAATAATAAACACTAAAGTTCTATTATAGCTAATTTTTAAAGAAGTATATGTAACATTTGTCATTATTATAGAATAGAATTTCAGAAATTATTATCGTAACTGGTTCCCAAAGCTGTATTTCTTAACAATTGTGACCATATTTCAATGCTGAGTTAACCCTGTATGTTTGGCTTACTAACTTCTCTTACTTTCTTCATTATGCCTGGAACACTTTTATAAGTTATGTAGCTCAGGTTTACAGTGTCTCTCTGAACTACAGTCATTTAAATTAGAAGTTATATTACTACCTATTCTAAAAATACAATGAGTAGACTCAGATTTCGCTGGTATTTAGTGCTAGATCTGTAGTCAGAAAACATTTTTTAATTTTCTTATTTACCATTAACATTGTTGAAAGCAGAAAATTTTTAATAAGCGTTAAAATTGTATTATACATCAGAAGATGAATTAAATGCAATTGTGTGGAGAACAAGAGAGGACTGATCTTCTAAGGAGTATTAGTCAAATGAAATACTCTGTAATCCAGAAACAACGGTTTTCTTGAAATAACCTGTACTTGGGTGTTTCTCTACTCTGCGTATCATGGACCTTTTTGCCGTTTTCCTTATAAATAATTCTGAATTCATATTAATGTGTTCTGTTACTAAATTTATGATTTGTGGAAAGTGGAAAGTCCTTCTATTCCCAGCCTCACCCCCCTCCACAGAAAAGTGCTTTGAGACTTTTACACATAAAAGTTACCTACAATTTAAGTAATGCGTCCATAAACAAATAAAGGGCTCCAGTGCCTAGAAAATGCAGGGTCTCCAAATTCTGGCTGCCCCCTTTTACAAACCTTGTCTTTCTTCTTAGACATCTGTAACTTGTTTTTCAAAATCTGATATCTAAGGAGTTACGACTCTCTCAAGCACTTTGTTGACTCCACTCTGAAAAGCATTATTTGCTTGGACAAACAGCATGTTCTAAGCATTAAAGAGGAATTTAAGTTTTCTGCTTTGTGGACACTGTCTTAAATAGCGTTTGTGAGCTCCGTTTTTCAGATGAAGCATGAACAATAAAACCTCTTTCCAAGGGACGCACGTTTCTTTCCACTAGAGGTCTCTCTCGTAACAGCTTTCCTTTTGTTGGGTTCATTAATTATTTTACTCAAAGGAACAATTCTACCTTTTAGATTGGAATGCTGCACTTAACATGTTATGCTAGAGAAAGATATAATACCTCCTTAGGTTGTTCTCCTTCTTGATTAGTAGATATTAGGTTGACTGAATCATCTTGGGTATTTTATTACACAATGGCTACACTTTAGTAAAGAACTTTGAACTTTCACCTACACTTCCAGAAGTCTCAAAATTTGACCAGTTAAAAGAATATGCTAAAATAAATGTGCTTTATCAACGAGCACTAAATGGTCAGGCTTTGAACTCTCCCGAGAACATCTAAGATCCAGTGTCAACTTAGATCATGTAATTGTAAGCCTGAACCATTTTACATTCATTTCTCTCACTTTTGCAGTAAAAGACACACACATACACACACTTTTTAAAATTTGTGTAGGATTATTTAGTGTTTTGTTGTTTCCTGCTCTAGTCCTTGTACAGAAAATAGACTATTAACTTTGGACAAATCTATAATATATTATAGAGTTTTCTGTTTTTAATATGTGTTTTCTGAAGAAAATACTAATTAGAAACTGCTTTCTACAAAAAAAAAAGAAAGAAAGAAAAAGGCTTTTGCCATTAACTATTGTGAAAAGACCAGGAAATTTAAATAATTTTTAAACAGACGGAATCTAAAATGAAAATAATGTAGGGTACTCTCAAAACATAATACAAAATTGCATTGAACAAAGTACTGCAGAATAAAACACACTGACATCAGTCACAAAGCTATTAAAATATTCAGAAAACCCAAAGAGTGTTCAGGTTTCTGAGGATGGAAGTAAAAAGACAGAGCTGTGTTCTTGACACAAGAAATTCAATGGGAAGATGTGAAATGTGAGGAAGCAAAGGAGCACCTAGCAAATCAATTTTAGTGTTATACTGAAGGTAGAGTATGTCTGCATGAACGGATACAGTGGGTAAGCACAGAGCAATACTGTAGAATGAAAAAGGGCACGAGGAAGCGAGGAAATTTGACAAGCTGCGAAATGTACCACAACCTGGCCAGGAGAACACAGACCTGTCAGACAACAGTTTTGAGAATCAGAAACTGTACTATAATGGGAGCAGAAAATAGACAATGCATTATTTACATTATTGAAACTTTACTCTGCTACCCAAAGAATTTACCTGACACCTCCTCCTCCAACTGTAATTTATTAAGCAGTTAAGCACATGTTTTTCTTTCAACACCAATTCCGATATATTATGTATTTGCTGACTGAATCTACACATTTAACACTTAACCGCTTCAACTATTTTAACTGAATTACTGATCAATTAATGAAAAAAATCAGTGAAATCAAATATGGGATTAACTAGAATTTTTTTTTTACAGGAGTTACTAAATTGAACAGATATGTTTCCAAAGTTCTGGGCTCTTTGTGTTAGTGACAGGCGCTTCAATAAAAGCACATTCAGGTGAGCTGTTTGGGCAGTTCAAATGGCTGAGATGATAGTGTACACATCACAGACTCGTGGAATTTTAGTTCCAAAAGGAGTTTCAGAGACCATTTTTTTTTTTTTCATTTTACTGTTGAAGAGACTTGTTCAAAGAGGTTAAGTGACTACTGTAGGACCCCTAAATGACTGTATTATTCTGGTAGTTGAGAAGTCCTAATTGTTTAAAAACAAACAGCAGCTTAGTAGCATTGTATCCAGAGTGTATACACCATGGAGATATGTAGATTCTAAATGTTTTGAGGGTGAAAAACATGATAATGTTATTTTCTTACGGAAAAACTTACGTTTTACAGAATATTCATTGTCTCATTTTAAGGGAATGTAAAAAGAAGTACTATCTTTAGAAAAGATGGATTCTTAGAATAGACATTCAAAGCAGGAAGGTTTTTTTTTTCTATCTATCAGTGGATACTATGTTCCTTAAAGTATGTTTTCTTAATGTTTCTGTTTGTAGCTTATGAACTAATATTTGTGGCTTCAGGTAGTTTTTTTAATTTAATTCAGCATCTTCTAATTAATGAGGATGCATTGACTCAATCAATAACACCCATTTAGACCAAATAAATTAGCAAAATTAGAGCAATGAAAAATGGTTCTACATAAGTGATAGTTTCTCTTTTTCTTTTTTTTTCCTTTCCAAGACAACTTGTTGACATTAATTCATTGTCAAACTTGTGCATTTCAGAGTATAATTTTGAAAAAAGAGATAGTAATATAAATTGTTATTAAAACAAGGAAGCTGAAATTTTCTACAAGATAAATTAGAAATGAAGGAACATTTTTGTTTTTTCTTGAAATGAATAGTGTATTGCATCTTTATGAGGTCCTTTGTCTACATATCTCCATATGTAGGGTAGTTGATGACTACATTTCCATACGTTTATCAAGGCACTTTTATTCAGACAAATTATTGGCATCCTGATGTTGAATATATTATGGGCAAAAACCCATTATATGCAATTTCCAAACTTTAAAAAATAACATTACATTGCTTGTCTCAGTAACCTTTAGGTAAACATTATGTGTTTTTTTTCTATTAGTTACTAGGGAATTATAAGAAATGCAATTGGTTTGATACAGTTTATTTTAGATTTCATTGTAGTCTTAATAATTAGAATACTTGGAATGTGGTTTGGAGTAAGAAAAAACAACCTGCAATTCCCTCCAAAACATTTTTGCATTTCTTTCCCCTTTTTTCATTATTTCTCCCTCTATCTTTTAATCATTTTATAAATTCCTTTCTCCTTCATTCTCCTGTGACATTTTAGAAAGTTATTTGCTTAACTTTTGTTCACATCTTCCATTTTAAATCCTGGATGAGTTTCATGAGGTCAATGAAAACCACTTGGAAGACAATGTAAATATGTCTTAGTGATTTTTGAAGTATGTGCTTCTTAATTCATATATATATATGAATATATATATATATATATACTGTCCACCATGGGAGGGGAGTAAATCTATTCAGGTGTCCCCTCCCAATATTAAATTATAAATTTTAGTAATCCCTGATCAGAGATAAAAATGCCAGTAAGATATGGATCAACAATGGTTCTCCCTACACTGAAAAGATTCGAGTTATTGCCTAGGCAAAAGCTCAGTCTCTTTTTGTGTGGCCAGTCAGGGTATGGATGCAATTTAAAAGACAAACCCAGATATGGGTTTTTGTTTTCCTTTTGAAACTTTCCATGTTTTTTTCTCTGACCATTAAGCTTTTAACAAGTGTTTCCCTTAATGGAGTGACTTACAAATCGTTGTTAAGGTAAAATAGCACGTTATCCTGCTTGTGCAATGACTGTTCACAGGTTAGATATTTACAAGTTTGTCCATGGAAGTGCAATGGGTACTTAAACCATAGCTCTGACTTGTAAACTGAAAAATTAGGCTTTTCATTCTTGAAAGGACCTTTTTTCTTAATGGACAAAGATTATTTTTCTGAAGAAAATGTTTGCACCATCTTGTTGACACTTCTTTCAGTTTGGTAGATAACTAAAATGGTACAGAAAACATATCGTAGAATGCCACTGTCTTTATTTTATTTTTAAAAAAAGACGTCCTTTATTTTCATAAAATTTTGGCATATGTATGTGAGTTTTTTCTTTTAAAGTACATGTCAACAGATTTTTAAAAACTCTTTGTCAGTAGCCATCTGATACATCATTTAAATTGCTTTGTTTACAACAAAATTTTGGCATAAATAAATATGAAAATTGAACTAGTACAAATGCCTTGAGCAGTGAGCATAGTAAATTATACATCAGCTGTCAGTGTGAGTTGAAACATGTCTACATATTGAGTAGCATGTTCAGTGTGTCTAATCAGAACAGTATGTAACCTGTTAGCGCATATGAGGCTTTGCCAAACCAAAATTATTTACAAGTTGCATTTTGTGTTCTGAAAAGTTTCATAAAGAAAAAGATGTCTGCAGAAAAATGGAAAAGAACACACTGATCTCAAATATACAAATATTTTAAAAATTAAACCAAAAGAAAAACTGAGAGCATTGTGTTCAATAATTATCACAGAAATAATAACAGTTTCACAGCCCAATTCTGATTTTAAAATTTTCCTTAAAATTGCTTATTTGTATTATCGTTGATACCAATGCTCTGCTCCTGATTCCCTGGGGATCTGGCATCAAAAAAATCTCTTTTTGGTTCATCTTCTGTTTTCTAATTCTCAGTTCAAATATGCCAGAACATGATTGGTTGGTAACTTACTCATGTAAATAGGTACAAAAGAATGCCTGTGGTTGTGTATTCCATGTTTGATGATGTAAACTAAGTATGTTAAGGTAAATCAACATGCGCAATGTCATTCTACTGTCAAGAAGCCAGTAGATGCATTCTTGAAGAGAAGGTAGGAGACAATCAAACCTCAGAAGAGCTTGAAATAAGCAAAATTTATTTTTAAGGACCTCAGCTTTCTCTTGAATACCCTTCTTAAAACTTCAGACTTGATAGATTCTTACGCTTTCTCTCTTCATACAATTTTTTTTTTCCCACTCCACTCTCTCTCTCTGCCCTGCTCTCAGAAAATTTTAATGGCCATTCACCTCTTAAATAAAATGGGGCAAAGATGGATCATTGACACTTTAGAAAAATTTTATCTACCCCATGCCCCTTGATTCACACCATAGATTATCTAGCTCTATTGTTAGCCTGGCTTTCATCTCTCTTTGCATACATTTGCGGGCAGAGTTTTCCTTCAAATAAATACAGTGTAAAAATCTAAATCTCCATTTGAGTAATTTAATCCTCTGTTTCTTAAATAATAATAATTATAAATAGTATGGTATTTAGAAATGCAACTTTGAAAGAAATCACTAATAACAGATAAATAGGTAATAATTTCATACTTAGAGTTTGAGTCACCTTTTTCTTCTATTATTCTCTAAAGGTATATTTTTTCTATTATTTTCTAAAGGTATCTGACATACTTAGGTACCAAAGCATTGTAGTATATTTTGAACTTCCTTTCTTCTTAGTTGTGATAGATTTTCATTGAGTCACTCCTCATCTCTTACTTTTCACCTCTTGTGATAAATTGTGCAGACACAGAATACAACTAAATTGGTGGAGGTGGGGATGAGAGCATTTCATGGTATAAGGGATTATTGGTTATTTACTATATGTAATTTGGGGGTTTTTAAGAAAAGCTTAAATGTCATATTTAAAACTGTTTCTTTTTTAAAAGGACTTGCTATTTTGTAAGTCCCACACTATTTAATTGTAATCATGTTTTAAAAAAGTCAGTACATAGGTTTTTGTGAAGTTCTTTAAACTTACTTCGGCTGTTAGCCTTTTCTTACCTACTGACATTTGAATCTGTTAAAACCTAATAGGTTTTGTTAAATAAATTAATGCTACAAAAATTACTATAAGAAATAATCGTTAAAACTTAGCTTGAAAATATGGCATTAATGAAATTTGATAAGAAATTCTAGTGGTTTTTTTCCTCACAAGAATTCAAAGATTTGTGTGTGACTTTTCAGAAAAGCCTTAAAATCTGTATTTGTAGGGGGGAAAGTGCATAACTAGAACTCTTTACTGCCTAGTAGAAAATTAACTTATTGAGGTAGGGTGGCAGTATTTATATAGTGTTACTCTTTGCAGGAAACTACTAAGAGTCTGCTATATCTGCGTGACATTTGATGCTATTACTAACAATGTCTGGATAATTATAAAGTTTAGGATTTTAGTCATTGTGTAGGAAATAATCTAGATTTGAGGATGATTTTCATTTGTTTTTATTTTATCTAAATGTTTACTTTTGTGTATACATTGACCATAATATTCTAGTCTGTTATAGTAAAAATAAAAGAACATGCACAAGCAGTTCCTTATTGTTTGCTATTAAAAGTGGCTGAGGTTTAAATTTTCATAATAAATAAGACACAATACTTAAATGTATAAGTACATGGTTTATATATATATTTTTATAATTGAATATGTTCATTCAAGAGAAAAATTATCCCATCAGTTCTTGTTTTTAAGTATTCCCAATAATATATAGCTTTACTTACAATAGGAAACAATCCAAGGAAGCATAAAGAAAAACTTATTTTGAAAATAAATGTGTCCATTTTCCAGAAAGTATATGAGCATAGCTATGAAAGTAGAAATATTGTGACTTACCTAAAGAGGTACAGAATTTAAAAACATATAAATCTGTCCAATAAAAGGAAATTACTATTTTCTCCCCCATTGAAATAAATACGACTGTCTGAAAAATCAGTAATATAAGATTAGTTATCCCATTTGGAGATGGGCATATTTCTTGTCGGAGTCTATTCCAGAAGTATTTTTTAATGGTGACTGAGACTGTGAATCAATCAGACCTAATTAGGCCTCCTAACTATGTTAAAATGCTGAGGTTTTTCAAGTGCTCCATTAGACTTAGTACCGTGAAACTAAGAGAATTATTTTGAATGCTGTGTAGCAAAGAAAAAGTTTTCAAAATATTTCAGTATATAAATGTTCTTCATCATTTTTACATGAGAAAGATATGAAACCATGTATTTTATAATTTTGTTTTGTATGTAAAAACTCTTTAAAACTACTGAGAAAGAAATTCTTTATGCAGAAGTAAACCAGTTTCTATACTAGGGTAAACAATGTATTGTTTGGTGCTGTTTTAATGCCTCTGTCAGTGTATAAGTGTTCCTGTGAACTGTGGGGTAAGTGAATCCTTCTCCAGCTCTAAAGATTCACTTAAAGTTGGAGAAGCTTTACACCCTTATATGAGAAGTTGAGAAACTTTTACAAAGTAATACCAGGCAGGACCCAAGATACTTTGTGTGGCACCAGTTATAATTATTGTGTGTGCAGTAGCCCTGAACTGTAAGATGGGGGGAATGCTGTGAAAGAAGTAGGAACCTCTTCAGATGACACACATTGATAGAGCCATGTTCTATAAGATTGGAATATTTTTCGTTGTTCTTTATTACTGATACACGTTTCACTTATGTGTTTAAAGATATTCGATGTCCAATTATGTCAAATATTTTTCATTGCTCATTGAAACAGCATTCATATCAATCAGGTAAATCACTCTCTTATGGTAACAGTTTAACTCAATGATTTTTCAGTTTGAAGATGTATACTGAACAGTGCAATGATAACTCCATAACCCCTAATAACTCTGATGGCTGAACAAAATAAATATAAAACAAGTAAGCAGGTGAGATTTTATTTTAAAATATGCTTTATGTAAAATTTTACTTTTGAACCAGATATTTTGGTGTTGCCATAAGCCCACTTAGGTGTACTTTGTGAGTTATAAACTAATGTCATCATGTATTAATATTATGCAAAATTTAAACTAGATGGTTTTCTTAGCTGTAATAAAACTTATTTCACCTTATATTTTGAATATAATTTTTGATATTTAGAAGTTTTTTCCAAATAAACTACGATTCTCAAAATAATCCCGGACATGTGCATATATAATGAGTTCCATTTTATAAACATGAAAAGCACGACTCAGAGAGATGAAAGGGTTTTTCCAAAGCAAAATTGCTGCTAAAAAAAAAAAAAAAAATGGAACAAGGATAAGAGATTTGGATATCTTGGGTCAGGGCTCTTTTCTCTCACTAACACTTACTCTTATGTAGGAAAGTATATTTGAATTGCATGCAATAGCCTTCATTTAAATATACGTATCTTTAACATTAAGTCATTAAAATGATTAAATTTTGTGGTTTTAGGGAAGCAGGCAATATGAAATATATTGGCTCCTAGCAAGAGGTGTTCCCATCTAAAACATCCAGGGGACATGCTATATCAGAAACTCCAGAAAGTATTTGTAAAATTTGCCACAGCAAAAACATCACTGCATTCAGATACAATCTTCATTGCCTCCTATCCAGAATTTACTCATAGGAAACAAAAACTAAAGGAGAAAAATAAAAGATATTTGCCTAAATGCCTATAAGAGAGTTTGTGTCACTCTGAAAAAAATACCAATTTGATTTCTTCAGAGTGATGCTATTCAAAGTTTCAAACAGACACTAGTTACTAATGCAACTATATTGCATCAATGCTTATTTAAAAATATTCATTAAAATGCTTGAAATCTCAAAAATGACTTGAAGAAAATCTGAACATATTCTTCAGAACTTAAAATGAATGCTAAAAACCAAGAAATGCAAAAAATTTAAGAACACAAAACACTCTAACAGTGGTTGGTCTTCATCAATTTGTTTTTAGATATCCCAAGTTTCTATTATACTATTTGCCTTGTGTAAAAAAAAAAAAAAGTGAGGCCTTAGTTTCCATGGTGACACTATTTTCATACATATTTATCATTGAAATGCCAGAAACCCACCCCTTTCTATCAAAGAATGCTACTTTAGCTCTTAATAATTGAAGTTAAAGCTGATTTATTTTTTATGTCAGAATGTTTTAAACAGATCCCTCTATCACTGAAAACTGAGGCAGCATTACAGTCATTTTCTCATAAGCAGTTTATTTCATACATGACTTCTGAAAAATACTTCTGGTTTTTAAAAACTAGAGAAGACTTTGCTTCCTTTTTTCCCTTCAGTCAGCGCCACAGGGATTCCCAGCTAAGCTTTCAAAATGTTGCAGAACATACATTGCGTAAGACACACAACCTCCAATTTCATTAATACAGTGTTCAAAGGGAGAAAATGCACATCTTGGCTTTGCCAATAATCAGAGAGCAATGAAGTTAGTGCCTATTACTAAATTAATAATTTGAGAAATGAAATGCTTAATTTCATCCCATTTGCTGTCTTGGTAAAGTTGCTTAATTTTCCTTGAAATCTGAACACAGAATCTGAGTTTTCTTCTACCGAAGTACTTTTTTAAAAAGTGGAGCCCATAATTAGGTATAATACTTATATTATTTTCAAAAGTCCCCCCAATCTCAGTATACCATATGTAGCCTCTAATTAGGAGTAATCTCACTTTGAGTATCATGGTTAGCATATTTTCGACTCATTTTGAATAAGTTGAATAATAAGAAGAAATATAATAAAATAAGAAATAAATTAAGGCAATTAATTGTTATTAACTTGTCTTTGCTGAAAGACAAGTAATGTATTAAAGAAACTAATTAAAGCATGATGAGTTAAAGTCAGTTCATCCACAAATAAAACCTGTTCAAAAGCCATTAAAGTACATCAAAACAATATAGGTAAAATGTATTGAAACATCAGGGAAAGGAAGTTAAATGAAAGGTAAAGGTCTAAGGTGTCACTAAAGAAAATAAATTTGACATAGAGTAGGTCAAATACCTCTGACCCCTTTTAGGGTAAGATGTCCTATTGAAATTATTTATTAACTTCTGATGAGAAGTAAGTAAATCTCTGAGATGGACGTGATGAAGTAGTTAGGATCCATTTCCTTAGAGTCATCTTATGCATTTATCAATGGGAACACCAGCTTAACTGTTCAATGGGAATTCCAGTTAACAACTGGAGTCAAGTCCCAAATATTAACATTTCAGTCAACAAGGGACAACCTATACAAAGACAGTTTTAAAAGATTATAATACCCCATTTTTACTGTACCTTTTCTATGTTTCGATATGTAGATACACAGATACTTACCATTGTATTACAACTGCTTACAGCATTCATAACAGTAATGTGCTGTTGAGATTTGTAGCCTAGGAGCAGTAGACTACACCATCTGTTTAGGTATGTAGTAGGCTATACCATTCTAGGTTTGTGATATAATACACTCTATGATGCTGGCATGACAACAAAATTATCTAATGAAGCATTCCTCAGAAAGTACCCCTGTTGCTAAGTGATGCATTTCTATATTTAACATTTTCTAAAATTTTAGTTTTAGATAAATAAGCCCTTTTCCTGACTAAAATTTCAGGAATGAGAAGGAACAAATTTTCAAAATTCTGCTAACATAGGAGGCTATATTATCCCAATTTAGATAGTTTTCTCATGTTCACATATTTTGGAGCACTTCTTTTTTTCTTTCCAACTTTTATTTTAGGTTCAAGGGGTATATGTGCATGTTTGTTACATGGGTGAATTGTGTACCATGGAAGTTTGCAGTAAAAATAATTTTGTCATCCAGGTAATCAGCATGATACTTAATAGGTAGTTTTTCAGTCCTCATGCTCCACCCACAAGTAGGCCCTAGTGTTTATTGTTCCCTTCTTCGTGTGCATGTATACTCAATAGTTAGCTCTCACTTATAAGTGAGAACACGTGGTACTTGGTTTTCTGTTCCCGCATTAATTTGCTTAGGATAATGGCCTCCAGCTTCATCCATGTTGCTGCAAGGGATATGACCTCATTCCTTCTTATGGCTGTGTAGTGTTTCATGGTATATATTACCATATTTTCTTTATCCAGTCCACTGTCGATGGGCATGTAGGTTGATTCGGTGTCTTTGGTATTGTGAATAGTGCTGTGATGAACATGTGAGTACATGTAACTTTATGATGGAACGATTTATATTCCTTTGGGTGTATACCCAGTAATGGCATTGCTGGGTGGTATAGCAGTTCCATTTGGTTCTTTGAGAAATCTCCCGACTGCTTTCCATGGTGGCTGAACTAATTTACATTCCCATCAGCAGTGTATAAGCATTCCTTTTTCTCTGCAACCTTGCCAGCATCTGTTATTTTTTTCATTTTTTCAGTAATAGCCATTCTAATTGGTGTGAGATGGTATCTAATTGTGGTTTTGATTTGCATTTCCCTACTGATTAGTGATATTGAGGATTCTTATATATGTTTGTTGGCCACATGTGTGTCTTCTTTTGAGAATTGTCTGTTCATGTTCTTTGCCCATTTTTAAATGGGGTTGTTTAATTTTTGTTTGTTGATTTGTTTAAGTTCCTTATAGATTCTGTGTATTAGATCTTTGTCAGAAGCATAGTTAGCAAATGTTTTCTCTCATTCTGTAGGTTGTCTGTTTACTCTATTGATAGTTTCCTTTGCTGTGCAGAAGCTCTGTAGTTTAATTAGGTCTCACTATTTAGGTCTCACTTGTAAATATTTGTTTTTGTTACAATTGCTTTTGTAGTTATCATCATAAAGTCTTTGCCAGGGCCAATGTCTGGAAAGGTATTTCCTAGATTTTCTTCCAGGGTTTTTACAGTTTTAGGTTTTACATTTAAGTCTTTAATCCATTTTAAGTTGATTTTTGTATAAAGTGAAAGGTAGAGGGTCCAGTTTTAATCTTCTGCATATAAATACTGATGCCTTTCCCCATTGTTTGTTATTGTCAGCTTTGTCAAAGATCAGATGGTTGTATGTGTGCAGCTTTATTTCTGGGTTCTCTAACATTTTCCATTGGTCTATGTGTCTATTTGTGTACCTTACCATGCTGTTTTAGTTACTGTAGCCTTGTAGTATAGTTTGAAATTGAGTAGTATGATGTTTCCAACTTTTTTTTTTTTGCTTAGGGTTGCTTTGCCTATTTAGGCTCTTTTCTGGTTCCAAATAAATTTTATATATTTTTTTCTGATACTGTGAGAAATGTCATTGGTAGTTTGATAGGAATAGCATTGAATCTGTAAATTTCTTTGGGCAGTATGAGCATTTTAACAATATTAATTCTTCCTATCCATGAGTATGGAGTGTTTTCCATTTGTTTGTGTCACCTCTGACTTCTTCCAGCAATGTTTTGTAATTTTCATTGTAGAGTACTTTCTTTTCCCTGGTTAGCTGTATTAATAGGTATTTTATTTATTCTGTGGCTATTGTGAATGAAATCACATTCTCGATTTGACTGTCAGCCAAGTTGTTACTGGTGTATAGAAATGCAACTCATTTGTGTACATTGATTTTCTAGCCTGAATCTTTGCTGAAGTTGTTCAGCAGATCTAAGACCATTTGGGAAGAGACTATGTGACTTTCTATGTATAGAATCAATGTTTTCTTCTTGACAAGATGTAACACTCTTCTTTGAGGAAAGTAAATCCTTTGACTGGGATGATTATAAATAATAAAATTTCTGAGATATCCCATAGACATTCCATGATGGTCTAGAGATATTGTAGCTTTCACCAAGCCTCCTGAAATTAAGTGGATAGGATGGAATATTTATAAAAAACGTAAAAGGCACTGAAAAAAAAAAAAAAAAAAAAAAAAACAAAGAATGTGCCCCCTTAGAAGAATATGTATGTATTTTAAAGCAAAGTTTTACTATTACAGAATAACATATATTCATTTTATAGAAATTGGAACAAATCAACTAATAAGTAAAGATAATGAAAAAAATTGAAATTGAAACAAATCTAAATCATAATTGATATTTTGCCATATTTTATCCCAAATCATTTTATTTACAAATAAAAACTGAGATATATGCTATTCACTGTGATAATTGCTCACTTAACAATGTACTTTTCATTTAACACTATATTAGGTCCCCAGGCAAAAAAAAAAAAAAAGAACATCAGTGAAGGCAAATATTTTGCTAATTTTAAAATATAGCATAAAGGCATGTCTTCTTTTAACTTAGTTGAAAACTACATAAAACAAGTTGTATATAATTTTACCAGTGGGACTAAGACGTATAGAAATCAAACACATTTCACATCATGAAAAAATTAGTAGGGACAAAACTGTGTTGGAATAAGAAAATGATGTCAGATTATAATGAATTCACAGGAAAAAAAAAAAAAGAGAGAACCAAAAAGCTAATATACCCAGCTCTGTAAGTATGTACTTTATCTCCTTTCTTCACTCCACATTTTAATAGATCAAAAATTACACAAAGTAATAAATGTGTAAATTTTTTTTGTTTGCAAAATAAATAAATGTAAAATGTATAATAATAACACAAAAAGGTAAAGGGATAGAGCTATAAAGAAGTAAATTTCTATATTACATTGGATTGAAGTTAGTATAAATATGAAGAAAATTCTTGTAACTTAAGTGTATGTTGGAAATCTCAGAAAAACCACTAAGAAGGTAACTATATATAGTTAAAATTGCTCAAGAAACTAAAATATTACACAAAAATTCAATTAATGCAAAAAAGGTAGCAAAGTATTAAGAGAGGAACAAAAAAGACATGATACACAAAGGAAACCTGTAGAAAAATGCTAGAAGTAAATACAATCATACCAATAATAACATTAATTGTGAATGAATTACACAATCCTATCAAAAGGCAGAGACCTCAATATTCCACTTTCAATATCAGATAGAAAAAGGAGATAGAAGGTCAACAATAATGTAAAAGGCTTGAACAACACTATAGACCAACAGCAAAATACACATTTTTCTCAAGCACACATGAGACATTCTTCAGGATGAACCATATGTTAGATCATAACAGAAGCCTCAATAAATTTAAAAGAATTGAAATAATGAGAAGCATGTTCTTGCAACACAATGGAATTAAATTAAAAATCAACCACGCACAAAAAATTAAAGATTACAAATATGTGGAAATTAACGCACTCCTGAGTCAACAATGGGTCAAATAAGTCACAAAGGAACTTAGAAAACACTTAGATGAATGAAGTGAGAGCACATAATTCTAAAACATGATATATGACTAAAGCTATGTTTAGAAGGAATCTTTAAATTGTAAATGCCTATATTTAGGAAGCAAGGTCTCAAATAAAAAATTGTACCTTACTGTAAATTATGTAGTGGTAATGGTTGCACTACTTTGTAAATATAGTAAAAATCATTTAATTATACACTATAAATGGGTAAATGTCATGTTACTGTTATTTAACAGAAAGCTGTTAAAATAATATATCAAAAGTGTTTTCTATTATTATTATTATTTTTGAGACAGAGTCTCTCTGTGTCGCCAGGCTGGAGTGCAGTGGCGCAATCTCGGCTTACTGCAACCTCTGCCTCCTTGGTTCAAGTGATTCTCCTGCCTCAGCCTCCCGAATAGCTGGGACTACAGTCACCCGCCACCGCACCCAGCTCATTTTTTGTATTTTTAGTAGAGATGGGGTTTCACCATGTTGGCCAGGATAGTCTTGATCTTTTGACCTTGTGATCCACTCAAATATATTATGGCTACATTCTATAACTTATTTAATTAATTATTTTACATTTAAGTTGTTTTTATTTTTCAGTTTGTAATGGTGAAATGAATAGCTACAGAAGTGTTGTACAAATATCTAATTATTTCTTCATTTTTTAAGTTTTATTTCCAGAAGTAACTTTACTAGGAAAAAATGTATTTACATTTTTAGGGTAATTCTGCTAAATTGCACTCCAGAAAACCTTGCTATGCCATATGTCTGAAAACACCTGTTCCTGATTACCATAGAAGTCATTTGTGTCTGGACGTTCTAGTTTGTGCATTAATCTCTGTTTGTTCGTATACAAAGGAAACACTATTTTTAAAATCATAGTTTTATAATACTTGTTTATTTAAATATGTTATTAAAAAACTTTTAGCAGGGTATAGTGGCTCATGCCTGTAATTCCAGCACTTTGGAGACTGAGGTGGGAAGATGGCTTTGTGCATGGTAAGTCGAAGCTGCGGTGAGCTGTGTTTGCAGCACTGCACTCCAACCTAGTCAACAGAGACACTGTCTCAACAAAAATAAAATTTAAAATAAACAAAAACTTTTAAAATAAATGCAATACAGACACATGCTGAAAATATCAGACAGTAGCTTCCATAATACCCCCCACACAAGAGGAATAAGTACTAAGGACTTAGAAGAGCTTGTCTCTCATTCTAATAAACTTTCATCCCTATGTCTCAAAATAATAGATATATATCATTGTTTAACACACGAAATCACACTAAAATATTGTTCTCAACTTTGCTTTCTTCAGCTTCAAAATATATATCCAAGATTTTATTTTATGAGGACTGATATTCAGCTTCAGTTTTAAATGGCTGCATTATATTCCTTTGTATAAATAAATTGAAACTTATCTAAAGAAGTCTCTAAAAATGGATTTTAGATTACTTATTTTCCTTTAATTTTACTTATTAATATTTAGTTTATATTACCTATTTCCTTACAATTTTTTCATTACAATTAATACAGTAATGATCAACTTTTTAAGATTTATTTTTATTTTTTAAGTTCCAGGGTACATGTGCAGGATATACAGATGTGTTACATAGGTAAACGTGTGCCATGGTGGTTTGCTGCATGATCAACTTTATATATACATATATTGTCAAAATTATGTAAGTATAGTCATTGAGAAAATTTATAGGCATAGAATTTTTGAGCTAAGTATCTAATTTTTAAATACATATTTCTGTCAAATAGTCCTCAAAAGTTTTGGACAATTCATTATGCTATTTTCAGTGTTTGCCAAAGCTTATTTCTTCATCCATTTCACATTTGGTTTTATAAAACACTTATATTTTATCCATAATATGTATTGATGTTTTATCCTCATATATATTGTATATATTGTTTTATACTCATATATGAGTATTTATACTCTTTACTAGTCTTCATTTTTAAAATTGCATATTTTACTGGTTTTTACTGACAAAAATGTTAGAATCACATACAAAGAAAATGTATATTTTAATTGCAATTAAGTTAAATTAATTAAGTTAAATTAAATAATAGTTTATTTGAGGAAAATTGTAATTTTTCCAACTGTGTTCCTTTCTACCTAAGAAATGTTTCATCTTTCCACTTATTCCAATCTATTAAAATACAGTTTATTAAATATCAAATATTTTGAGGTTTCCTTTAAAGTTTTACATAAAATATTTATTCATAGTTTATAAATTATTTACATTTTGATCACAGAAGATCCTTAGGTCAAAAGAATGTATCTTTTTACATACAAACATATACATGTAGAAAGATAATAATTGATAAACATTTATCAATAAACACTATTTGAAAAATACCTGATGAAACTGATTTAAAATATTTGATAGTACACTGCTTCATTCTATTAGAATTTATGTATTTCCATTTATAAATTAAATTAGCTATAGTTTGTGTTAGATGTGGTTTCTCAGGTTTTGATACCACCAGTATGTTCAATTGGTAAAATTAATTGGTCTGTTTCTATCTTACAGCATTTGGTGGAATAATTAGTGCAGTTTTGAAATTTGTTTTCAAACCCCTGAAACAGAGAAAATTCAGCCATACAATTACATGTCAACATATTTAAAGTTTCGCTTTTTAACATATAATTTTAACTTTTATTTTAGATTCAGGGAGTACATGTGCAGGTTTGTTACATGGGTACATTGTATGATACTGAGGTCTGAGATGCAAATTATCTCATTATTGAGGTAAGGAGCACAGTACCAAATAGTTTTTCAACCCTTGGCCCTCTCCCACTCTCTCTCATCTAGTAGTCCCCACTGTCTGTTGTTTCCATCTTTCTGTCTATGAGTACCCAAAGTTTGGCTCCCACTTATGAGTGAGAACATCCAGTATTTGGCTGTCTGTTTCTGCATAAATTCGCCAGAATAATGGCCTCCAGTTGCATCTATGTTGTTGCAAAGGACACAATTTTGTTCTTTTTCATGGCTGCATAGTATTCAATATCATATATGTACCACAAAAGTACTTTCCTATAGTTATTTATTTTCTCAAAATTTTGCATTAAATTTTTAGGCTTCTTTTCTTGGAAATCATTCATTTAGAAATTTCCATATTTGTCAGAATGGAATTATGCTTTGTATTATTTTAGATGTTTACTTTTTCAGTCCCTAGATTTGTAGTTTATATATTCCTAATATTCCATTGTGTCTTTTTTTTTTTTTTTTTTTTTTTTTTTTTTTGAGACAGAGTCTCGCTGTGTCACCCAGGCTGGAGTGCAGTGGCGCGATCTCGGCTCACTGCAAGCTCCGCCTCCCGGGTTCACGCCATTCTCCTGCCTCA
This sequence comes from Macaca nemestrina, assembly GCF_043159975.1. NCBI lineage: Eukaryota > Metazoa > Chordata > Mammalia > Primates > Cercopithecidae > Macaca > Macaca nemestrina. The sequence goes on from NC_092128.1 coordinate 43,406,944, forward strand.
GCCTCCCGAGTAGCTGGGACTACAGGCGCCCACAACCGCGCCCGGCTAATTTTTTGTATTTTTAGTAGAGACGGGGTTTCACCGTGGTCTCGATCTCCTGACCTTGTGATCCGCCCGCCTCGGCCTCCCAAAGTGCTGGGATTACAGGCGTGAGCCACCGCGCCCGGCTCCATTGTGTCTTTTATATTGAAATAAACATATATGTATATGTATGTGTGTGTGTACTATTTTTAAAGCCAACTTGTAGATATCAATTCCACTGTTTTTTCATTTGTTAATTTGTAATTTTTGCTTTTATGCTTTTTAACTCAAATCTTCTGTTTTCTTTAACTATCTTTTTATCTAACATAACCTTTGGAAGAAAATGCTCAGTTTATGTATTTTATTTCACTTGCTGAATAATGAAAGCCTTTAAAGTGATGACTTTGCTTCTACTTATATTATTAGCCACATATGTTTTAGTTTGAAGTGTTTTCATTTCTATTTTTTCTGAATATTATGTAATTGGAGTTTCAGTTTTCTCTCTGTACAAAATTTTATTTAGGAGTGTTTTTCTCCCTTTTTTATGTGAAAGTAGTTTTAAATGAATGGCAGTGTAGTCTAATAAAGGGTGTTTCTTGGAACATGTTGAAAAAACTTTATGTCTTAATACATAATAATGAATACTCTATGGATACATACAAACCAAATTTATTAAAATTAAAGTATTATTTTTCCCATTATTTATTTTTACTTTCAAGATGCATTTGTGAGTAATTTTTATTCCTTTCTTTAATACTTTAGGTTCTGGGATATATGTGCAGAACATGCGTGTTTGTTAAATACGTATGCACGTGCCACAGTGTTTTACTGCATCCATCAATCCATCACCTACATTAGGTATTTCTCCTAATGCTATGCCTCCCATAGCCCTCCACCCCCAGACAGGCCCCAGTGTGTGATATTCCCCTCCCTGTGTCCGTGTGTTCTCATTGTTCAACTCCCACTTATAAGCGAGAACATGTAATGTTTGGTTTTCTGTTCCTATGTTAGTTTGCTGAGAATGATGGTTTCCAGCTTCATCCATGTTCCTGCAAATGACATGAACTCATCTTTTTTTTATGGTTGTATAGTATTCCATGGTGTTTATGTGCCACATATTCTTTATCCAGACTATCATTGATGGGTATTTCGGTTGGTTCTGAGTCTTTGCTATTGTGAATAGTGCCGCAATAAACATATGTGAATGTGTCTTTATTGTTGAATGATTTATAATCCTTTGGTATATGCCCAGTAATGGAATTGCTGGGTCAAATGGTATTTCTGGTTCTGGATCCTTGAGGAATCACCACACTATCTTCTACAATGGTTGAACTAATTTACACTCCTACCAACAGTGTAAAAGTATTCCTATTTCACCACACCCTCTCTAGTATCTGCTGTTTCCTAACTTTTTAGTGATGGCCATTCTGACTGGTGTAAGATGATATCTCATTGTGGTTTTGATTTGCATTTCTCTAATGACCAGTGATGGTGAGCTTTTCCTCAAGTTTCTTGGCTGCATAAATGTCTTCTTTTGAGAAGTGTCTGTTCATACCCTTTGCCCACTTTTTGATGGAGTTTTTTTTTTTTTCTCATAAATTTGTTTAGGTTCCTTGTGGATTCTGAATATTAGCCCTTTGTCAGATGGAGAGATTGCAAAAATTTTCTCCCATTTTGTAGGTTACTTGTATACTGATGATAGTTTCTTTTGCTGTGCAGAAGCTCTTTAGTTTAATTAGATCCCAATTGTCAATTTTGACTTTTGTTGCCATTGCTTTTGGTGTTTTAGTCATGAAGTCTTTGCCCATACCTATGTCCTGAATGGTATTGCCTATGTTTTCTTCTACGGTTTTTATGGTTTTAGGTCTTACATTTAAGTCTTTAATCCATATTGAGTTAATTTTTGTATAAGGTGTAAGGAAGGGGCCCAGTTTCAGTTTTCTGCATATGGCAAGCCAGTTTTCCCAACACCCTTTATTAAATAGGGAATCCTTTCCCCATTGCTTGTTTTTGCTAGTTTTGTCAAATATCAGATGGTTGTAGATGTGTGGTGTTATTTCTGAGGCCTCTGTTCTGTTCCATTGGTCTATATCTCTGTTTTGTTACCAGTACCATGCTGTTTTGGTTACCAGAGCCTTGTAGTATAGTTTGAAGTAAGGTAGTGTGACGCCTCCAGCTTTGTTTTTCTTGCTTAGGATTGTCTTGGCTATGCAGGCTCTTTTTTGGTTCCATATGAAATTTAAAGTAATTGTTTCTAATTCTGCAAAGAAAGTCAGTGGTAGCTTGCTGGGGACAGCAATGAATCCACTAATAACTTTGGGTAGTGTGGCCATTTTCAAGATAGTAATTCTTCCTATCCCCGAGCATGGAATGTTTTTCCATGTGTTTGTGTCCTCTCTTATTTCCTGAGCAGCGGTTTGTAACTCTCCTTGAAGAGGTCCTTCACATCCCTTGTAAGTTGGATTTCAAAGCATTTTATTCTCTTTGAAGCAATTGTGAATGATTTGGCTCATGATTTGTCTCTGTTTGTCCATTATTGGTGTATAGGAATGCTTGTGATTTTTCCACATTGATTTTTTTCTCCTGAGACTTTGCTGAAGTTGCTTATCAGCTTAAAGAGATTTTGGTCTGAGACGATGGGGTTTTCTAAATACACAATCATGCCATCTGCAAATAGAGATAATTTGACTTCCTCTCTTCCTATTTGAATAACCTTTATTTCTTTCTCTGGTCTGATTGCCCTGGCCAGAACTTCCAACAGTATGTTGAATAGGAGTGGTGAGAAAGCTCAGCCGAGCTGAGGTGGGCTCCGCCCTGTTCAAACTTCCTGGAGGCTTTGTTTACACTGTGAGGGGAAAACTGACTACTCAAGCCTCAGTAATGGCAGATGACCCTCCCCCCACCAAACTGGAGTGCCCCAGGTCGACTTCAGACTGCTGTGCTCGCAGCAAGAATTTCAAGCCAATGGATTTTAGCTTGCTGAGCTCTGTGGGGGTGGAATCTGCTGAGCTGGACCACTTGGCTCCCTGGCTTCAGCTCCCTTTCCAGGGGAGTGAATGATTCTGTCTCACTAGTGTTCCAGGCACCACTGGGGTATGAAAAAAAATGCCTGCAGCTAACTCGGTGTCTGTCCAAATGGTCATCCAGTTTTGTGCTTGAAACCCAGAGCCCTCGTGGCATAGCCACCTGAAGGAATCTCCTAGTATGTGGGTTGTGAAGACTGTGGGAAAAGCATAGTATCTGGGCTGGAATGCACCTTTCCTCATAGCACAGTCCCTCATGACTTTCCTTGGCTAGGGGAGGGAGTTCCTGGGTGAAGCGACACCCCACCCTGCTTTGGCTTGCTCTCCATAGGCTGCACCCACTGTCTGAATCATCTGCCTTCTGCATTGATCTCCCTGGGAGCTGCAGACGGAGCTGTTTCTATTCGGCCATCTTGCCAGCCACCAAGTAATTTCTATTTCAACTTTAACTTCTATTTTGTAAGCAGGGTTTCCCCTGTAAGGGAAATAATGTAGGTTATATTACACCTACCATAGCCTTCATGTATTTACTTTAATTATCTGGTTATTGCATAACTGCTTTCAGCAAGGCCCCACAGGTGGCATGCTTCTGAGTTCTTGTGTGTCACAAGCTCCTCCTATTGATGTTATATAATTTGGCTAGCATTATAGTTCTTAGCTTCCCTCAAAGTTTTGTAGACTTTTCATCACGCTCTGTCACTGGATGTTATAGAGCAAAAAGTCTTTGCTTTTCTCTTTTTGTGAAAACTAGCCTTTGCAAGATTGTTTTCGTTTGGGCCTGGATGATCATATACTTTTTACTTATCTTTAAATTCCAACATGTCATCAGGAAATTTTACCTGAAACTTTAGAGAAGACTGTGTTCTCCACACTCATATCTATAGCTTTCTGAATTAAGTTTTATTTTGTATTTTGTTTGCCCCAGTCATCCCATTTATAGTTACTGTATCTTTTTAATTCTGGTTTCTCCTATGTAAAACTTATCATCTACATATTTAATATCCCTTCATATCTTTGTCTACCACATTGTTTTACTGTTTTGTTTTTGTTTTTGTTTGAGACAGTGTTTCGCTCTTGTCACCGAGGCTGGAGTGCAATGGGGCGATCTTGGTTCACTGCAACCTCCGCCTCCCAGGCTCAAACTATTCTCCCGCCTCAGCCTCCCTAGTGGCTGGGACTACAGTCGCCCACCACCATATGCAGCTAATTTTTGTATTTTTAGTACAGACGGGGTTTCACTATGTTGGCCAGGCTTGTCTCGAACTCCTAATCTCAGGTGATCCACTCGCCTCGGCCTTCCAAAGTGCTGGGATTATAGGCATGAGCCACTGTGCCTGGCCTGTTTTCTTTTCTTTTTTTTTTTTTTTTAATAAACATTCGTCTCTGTCCTGTTTTCTGGAGGGCTTCCTAAGTTTGTCTATCACAGCACTATTTAGCTTTCTGTAATGTGATTTCTAATCTTTACTGCATTTAATGCAAATTTAAATTTCTAAATTTCATTTTTAGCCTTGCAATCGATTTTATCTACATGTCCTTTTCCAGCCTGTTCTCATGCTTCTTTACTTCTTATCTCAATCTCTGTCGTCAGGCCTTTCGTATGTTTAGATTTTTGTTGTAGGAAACAGAATTCACTCTACCTAGCATAAACTGAGATAGATGTATTACAGAGTACATGGCTTACAAAATTGCCAGAAATTCTGAAGAAACAAATTATTGTTGAGATTTCAGGAATAACTCCTATACACACACTATGGAACTTGGTCACCAAGGGAGATGACACTTCCTCTGTGATGAAAAAAACCATCATCTAATGTGAAACATGGTCTACTATAGGCTCCAGAATCATGTACTGTAGGCTCCAGAATCTTGCTGCCACTACCACCGGCCAGAAACCACTCTTATCAGTCAGTAAGGCAACGCCATCAGGAAATTTCCTTTCCATGGTACCAGCTTCAAACCAATGTTATGCCTGTTGCAATCTATACAGCACAACAGATGCCACATATTCTTACTTGACATCAATGAATCTAGTGGCCAGGAATTAGGACCTCTGCTAATGATATAGCAGAAAATAAAGCACATGACTTTTTTTAAACTATGATTTCCAGTAGAAATAGAAAAATCTTTTGCTTCACTTCCATCTCCCAAATCTCATTTGAGTATATCTAGCAGTGGACTTTATTCATATAGAATTTTAGTTGTAACAGGGTCAGGAAATAAGATGTGGTTTTCCACCATCTGCAATTTCAGAAGCCACCTTGAAAGGAATTTAGATGGATGTTGAGCATGGAGCCAGCAGGTCTTTCTCAATCTTCTACTTTGAATATTCAACTTTATACACATTCTTCTTTTCGATCTTGACCTTCATATGACAGCAAAGATTGACAAAATACATCCTGCAATAGTATAGCTTTCAATGTACAAATAAAAATTCTTTCATCTTCTCTCTAAAAAAGGAGGCCTAAGATCCCATTAGTCATTTACTCATTTCTTTTTATGTCCTGTCTTGTTCTTTTTTTTTTTTTTTTTTTTTTTTATGAAGTCCCATTTTGTTTCCCAGGCTGGAGTACAGTGGCACGATCTCAGCTCACTGTAACCTCTACCTCCTGGGTTCAAGCGATTCTCCTGCCTCAGCCTCCTGAGTAGCTAGGACTACGGGCGTGAGGCACCACGCCTGGCTAATTTTTTTTTTTTTTTGAGACAGAGTCTCACTCTGCCACCCAGGCTGGAGTGCAGTGGCGCAATATCAGCTCTCTGCAACCTCTACCTCCTGGGTTCAAGCGATTCTATTGGCTCAACCTCCTGAGTAGCTGGAACTACAGGTGTGTGCCACCATGTCCAGCTAATTTTTGTTGTTCTTCTTGTATTTTTAGTAGAGACAGGGTTTCGCTGTGTTAGCCAGGATGATCTTGATCTCCTGACCTCGTGATCTGCCCGCCTTGGCCTCCCAAAGTGCTGGGATTATAGGTGTGAGCCACCGCATCCGGCCAAGAGTTATTCTTTCTCCCTTCCTTTAGATTTATTTACGTATTAATTCATTCATTCTATGATACTTGCCAATACCCACTGTTTCGTTTATTTTGCTATAATTTATTTTACAAAAATGTATTTGATGGTGCCACCTTTGCTTTAGTCTGTGTCACCAGAGCATGTCACACTCATAGTAGGTGATCGATTAATATTTGATAATATTAGATTTTTGATAGTCCGAAGTGGAAACTATCAAACATTTACCTCTACTTTCTCTGGATTTTTTTAAGCAATAAAAGTAGATACTTCCTAAAAGTTGCTTTCTTTCATATTGCAGAATCCCTTCACAATCTTCACTGTGATTTTTATTTGTTCATTTATTCTTGAAAGAAGAAGCAGAAATTCAGGCTGGATGTCTGCTCATAAACCCAACTTTTTGGTTTGGGGCCCCAGGTTATTTCATCAGTTGATCTCAGATTTCTGCTTTGAGATATTCAGATGGAGGGCTGGTAAATGCAAATTTACATTAGCAGTGTAAAAACCCAACTTTCTGAGAGAAGCAGTGGGCAGGCTTAAACACAGAACTTTCCCAGCACAGGAAGTAGTTCTTTGTGCAGTTTCTTCTGTATTTGGCAAAGTTGGTGCACCAGAATACAGTGGCCAGGTCTCTTCTACCCAGACTCAAGGCCAGGTGTGCTGTGAGGCTGCTCCTGTATCTCCTTCTGGTTTGGCTGTCTCCTTGTCATTAGGGAGTCATTCCTAGGGTGGGCAGATACAATACAGAATGCCTGGTTAAACTTTAATATCAGACAAATGACGAATACATTTTTAGTTTAAGTGTGTGCCAAATATTGCGCAGGAAAATGCAATGACAGTTAAAAAAAAAAAAAAAGCTTTCACTGTTTATTTGAAATTCAAATGTAACTGGGCATCCTGTATTTTGTTTGCTATATCTGGCAAAACCTAGACATGCCATACCCAGTTGAATTCCTTGTGTATTGTCAAGAAGCTAAGAGAACTGGTGGCACAACTGACTTTCTAGGAGGTCATATAAAATAGCATTTGAGGGTGTCATCTCAAATCAGGCTGCTAGAGTGTAAATCTTAGTTCCTTTACTCATTATCTGACCTTGGACAAGTTACTTAAACTTTATGTACCTTAATTGACTTACCGATAAAATTCATTTAATAACTGTACCTATATTCAGGGTCAATAGGAGCATTAAGTGTGACAATTCATGTTAAGCATTTAAAAAAGTAACTGGCACATAATAAACTCTGTATAAATATGACTATTTTTATTATTTCTACTGGGAAAACAAGGAAATGCTGGGGTGTCCCCCAATGAACTAGTTACAAATGCTCCTTATCCGCAGCAGTAGAAGTAATACCAACTTTAAACTCTCCATTTGCCCCATAGAATCTCCTTGCCTCCCATGTTCATCCTTCCAATTATAAAGGTGTCAGTGGTCTGGCAGACCGTCCTCTGATAACTTCCTGAGAGTCTGAACCACTTACTCCAGAGGGACATTTTGAACCAGCCTTCGGTGTCTTGTCATTTCATCTGCACTAAATCTAGCAGAAATATTTTGCTATTTCTGACAATGGAAGTAATAACACTCTTCTGGTCCTTTAACTGATGCATATAAGTGTCTATTTTTATATTCCTTTGGTCATTTCAGGAGATATGTAACAGGATGGAAATTAGACCCCTAGACTTGAATTATTAGATTTCTCAGTTTTCTGGAGTATAAGCAAAACCTTCATTTTGTTTTAATTACCTGATTGTATGGATAGTTAATAACTACTATAATACTTAAAATTCAGAGAGACAACAGTGGAGAAAAGAGCTTTCAACATGAGTGTCATTTACTGGCCCACATCTGTGTTGTTTATAATTTCAGCTCAAGCCACCTCACTAGCTCTTTCCATGTTAATGTATGAAATTCTCTCTTTCTGTAGTTAATGTAATACAGACCTAATCCTTATGCAATGATTCTAGCCTAGGCCCCTTTCCAGTCCTCTGGAGTTATTTATATGCAATTTTCAAACAGAGGTGATCTTTCCTATATGCACTAATAATATTTACATTTTTAAATGGAACACAGACTGAAAGTTGAGGTAAAAGGTTATGAGGTCAAAGAAACATAGAGATTAGATCTTTAACCAAGGCAGACTTACATATTGAAAATATCAATATCATATTTTTGCAACTTTTATGCTTTCACTGGAAACATAGATACCTAATAAAGGGACGATTACTTTTTACAAAGAACAACTGTGTTTGTCAACAACTGTTAAGTAGATCATAAGAAGTTCAGTGGCTATGAGGATAGAAATATATCTGAAAAATGCCGAATAATAAAGTCTAAAACAGTGAATGAAAGGGAATGGAAATAATGAGTGGTTATATTTCAAACAATCAGTGACAGAAAAGCAAATGGAAAATTAAAGTTAATGAAGCCAGTTTTTCAAGTGGTGACGTCATTATTTGCAGGACAGCTAAATGTGAAAAGATTGTTTTAATGGTACTGTATACAACTCTCAAAGAATTAAAAATTTAACAAACACACATTGTGGGATGAATACAGGATCAAAGCAAGACCTGAAAGCAAAAAAGTAAGCTAACTGAAGACTGTCCCCACATTCCCATTTCTCTGGAGTCATTCCTCCTGAGAATGACAGAGCTTTATGAAAGGGCAGATTGTAGACCTCCTGTTAGCTAGCACAGGTCTTGTTGCCATTTTACATTAGAGTAAGGTATAAAAGACTAGGTGTAATGGCTGATGCTTTTGCTCTCTACTGTATGAAGGGAGATCTTTTTCAGAGATAACGAATAGCTCCTTCAGTGTCTAATAGAAGTTTCCTACACTATAGCTCAAGTGTTGGAGGCTTGTACTACCGATGCTAAGCATTCTGAGATACAATTTTTCTTTCTTTGTACATGTTGACTCTAATTGTTGAGTCTCATGCCTGGTTGTCTGAAGATAAAATAGATTTATAATTTACCCTTAGGAAATATGACAGTTACAGCATTCAACCTCTAAATTTGGGGAATATTGACTTACCTATGCATGTGTTAGATCAGAAGTCAGCAAACTCTTTCTTTAGGTGGCTAGAGAGTAAATATTGTAGGCTTTGTGTGTTACATGGTCTCTGTTGCAGCCGTTCAATTCTGCCATTTTAGGCAGACATAACCATAGACAATATGCAAATAAATGGATATGGCTGTGCTCCAATAAACCTGTGTTTATAAAAATGAATACCAGGCCTGCGGGCCTTAGTTTTTCAATCTTTGTGCTAGATAACACCATTTCATGTAATAAAGTAATAGATTGCTCCATTTCTTTTTAAATTAACATGTTAAACAAGGGCACATTATTTTGTTTCTTCTCTAGAGTACATAATGTACAATTCATATACCTTTGTTTTATATATATGTGTTGTTTATATGTATAAATTATAAATTATATTTAAACTTTTATAAATAAATTCTTCAGAATCAGAAGGAATACTTTATAAATATATGCAAACATCATAACCGCTTTATTCCAAGAAACTCATCTCTGTATTTCTTTTATTTTTATTGAACTTACATGAATAAACAGCGCAAAGGGAAAAGCAAAAACTCATCTCTTTTTTACCTTAAAAGCAGGCATAGCACAAATATAGTAAGTCATCCTGAAAATGTTGGGATTAGAACTACTTTGATCAGATACCATCCAATACAGCCTAAGCAAAGCACTAGTTAAAACACTCAGAAATATGGACAGAAGAGTAATGCAGAATACATAACTTTTCAAAATGGAGACTGTACAATCTCATGCATCTGACATGAATAAATTCCATTTGAAACCCTCAATAGAAGTATTGTATGTTAAAGAACAAAAGAGACAGCTTCAGGCTGATTTTTAAAAAATAATTTTTCTACTTCTTTGTTTTAATGTCACAGAAGAGTTTTGTGGGACTGAAGCGGGGAAAAAAGAAGCCCTCTCTGATGAACTTTGCATTTGCAAATACAACCTGCCATCTGAATAAAGTACAGTACTTTGAATGACGGTGATGTCGTCAATGATGCATTTTAAATCAATGTAGCTCTAAAAGAAGGCAAGATTTTTTTTTAATTTACATTATTGTATTCACCATTTTCTCTGGTCTTTTCCTAGGTAATAAATAATGAAAGGAGGAAATTCTGAACCCCAGTTTTATTAATAATAATTATTATATTAATAACTATTAGAAACATTTAATAAGCAATTATATAGTTCTCCTGTAAAGATTAATACACATCCTGATTACAATTAGAGATAATACTTCTATAATTAAAATAACCCATAAAGGGAAAAAAACAGTGGCAAGGTGGTTCCAAGCATTATTCCTTTTATGGATATAAGGCTCCTACAGATGCCAAAAGAATATGCAAGAAATATCCCCATATGCAAGAAACATATACTTCTGGATTTGGAGAAATATGTTGTATAAGATTATTTTTGCAGCACAATGAGCTGAATACAATGAAGGAGAGAATAAGTTAGCTGAGTTACCCAGTGACTCCTTCTGTGGCATCTTTTGTCAGAAAATACCAGATGAAAGCCTCAGGACATGGAGACCATGACACATGACTTCTACGCCACATGACCAGAGCTACTCTGCATCCAACAGAGAAAACGACTACCGTAAGACAAATAGAGCACCTCTGTGTCAGGAAAGGGTGTAGTATTAACAAGAAAAGTCTGAGCTTGAAACGTGAGGCAGGAAGAAGAGCAGTGAATCAAAAGTGTGAAGAGCATTGCAAATGTTGTCTTTTTCTCTCTGCAGCAAATCGTCACCCTTAGACCTCTGGTATTGCATTAGCCTCGCAATGTCACTGTCAAACCCGAGCCCCGCATTCTAATAATTAAAAGAGACCAGAAAGCATTAGTTATCCTGGATTGACTCACTTCTCTGTTAGAGAGTAGAGAAATAAGCCTTTTGAGGGAGCTTAGTGTGTTTTCTGATGAACCAGAAACCACAATGGGATTTTGATATTCAATTTTAGCCCTAGGTTAAGTCAGGGAGAGCAGTGTTTCAAAATTAGAATAAAATAAAAGAACTCATTAAAGACATGTTATAATCAGGAGCATTTAGTCTTAGATAAGACTTTGAAAAAAGGTGATAATAAATAATCCTTCTACAGTGTTAAGAAATATATTTATATTAGAACTGCTGTCTAAGATATCATCACTTAAGTAAACCTGGTGGCCATCTGTGAGGAGAAATTAATAATCATTTTTTGCTACTACCAAAGCTACAAAGTTAGTTTCTCATGGAAGAATTCCGAATTCTGCCTGACAATTCTTTGTAACTGCAACAGTGTATGCCTTGTAGATATTAGAGACTCCTGCTTGTTGAGATATTTGTTGATAAATTTGGGAACTATGGCTTTAAATCAGCACTGAGTGAAAAGTATCCTTGTCTCTAAAAAAATAAAAGCAAGAAAAAGCACTAGAAAAGTCAGAACTAATGATAATGACACTGATAATACACTTCATAAATGAAAACATTTAGGTATTATATATTTCCAACTCTAGGTGAGGTAGTGAAATAACAGAATTTTAACATTAGTGCTGCAGTCTCCCACTTCACCATTGATTCTCCAAGTACCCTCTCCTTCTCTCCACAAGTGCTCATGTCCCAGTAAAGGTTCTCATATTTACTGAAAGTCTCAAAATGCCAACAATAGCATGAAAAAATACCAATATATCCATTTGTTATAAGTAAGGTTATAATGGACAAATGGAAAATAGGTTTTTCCTTTTTTCTCTCTGATAAAAAGAAGAGACCACCAGGCACTAACGCAGTGGCACAATATAGACCCCTGTGATTTCTTGCCACTTAAGATTGGCCCTACCAAAGGATCTTTAATTGCAATGACACCAAGAGACTGTGTTTTGTTTCTACCCCACATGGATGGTTACTATTCATTGTCATGTGAAAGTGTTTTAAGGAGAGAAAGAGAAAGATGAAGGGAGAGAGGTACAAAGAGAAAGAGAGAGAAACACCTTACATAATATATGTGATTCTACCTATCAGTCAAACTCAATGAATGCACGTCCCAGACTGAGCATATAAGAAATAGGAATTAATTTCTTTTAGTTTTTAAGTTTCATTACCTCTCATACTGAAATCTTTTAATTATACTCTGCTGAATGTGATCAATTTTTTAAAAATGTGTATTACACAGCCCACAGTTGGTAGCCTCTTCTAATACTTAACCAAATAAACAATCATCCACTTCAACTCTGGAAGAAACACTGATTTATTGAGTTTATAAAGATTATATGCCATTTTCTAAAGTGGTGCCTTCTCATGGATTTTTATATGATTGTCACCCTAAATGCTGACTTTGGAACACAGAGTAAGCTTCAACTTCCTCACCTGCCTTTCTTGGAAATTCACAATCCATGACAGCATAATAACATTCTGAGATGTCCTGTAGTAAGAAAATCCATTTAACCTTGTTTAAACAACATTTCTTAAATATATTTTCAACAGAACCAATGTTTTGTAGAATAACCAGTTATGTTATGGTGTTATGGTGACATGTTATGGTGTCTTTGTCATGGTAACAATGACAGAGAAGAGATTTCCAACCAAAGGAATAGAACGTGTACATCTGTGAAAAAGCTTCCAGCTGCAAAAATAGGAAACCAATTGCTCAACAATAAAACCTTTATAATTAAAAGGCATTATCTCTATGTATTGCTCAGAGTTCTTAGTTGTGGATAATAGAAATTAACTCCAGTGTGTTTAACAAAAAATAATCTTGAATAGATGGCTCTCAAAGAATCTAAGTTAATCAGAGATACAGGTTTAGAGGTTATATAGCCAAGGACGAAACTGAAATCATCTCACAAAACCAATTTTATGAAGATAGCATTGCCATAACCCGTAGGCATGGCCAGCACATCTTTCACCACTGACACAACCAGAGTTCAACCTGAAATAATGCTCTAGCAATGCTACCCAGCTGCTTCTGGAACGTGAATGTAGAAGCAGGTGCTTCCATCACCTTTACTCACAGGGCTTCCTTGTTCCTTCACATCAGTGACTTCTGTTAAAATTCTGGGGCAGAATCTAGCTTACATTCCCATGCCCAAGATGCAAGAGAAAATGGGAAACCGAGCATCTAGTAATTTTGGCTTTTATAATGTATGGCTGGCTCTACTTGTAGAGAGAAGAATGTCCTAACATGAAAAGGATATTGAATTGTTGAATAATCACAAGGGAAGACAAATGCCCATTGCACCCACAGGATCAAAAGTCCAGTGCTTAAGCAGCTCCAGAGTGACAATTTATTAACTCAGTGCTGCCAGCAAGAACTTAGTTTCTTCCCACCTCTTCCCTCTGCAGTTCTCAATAAGCTGCCTTTTGGCCTTTACTTGACTTTATCCATGGTGGCAGGATGGTTAAAGTATCTCAGACATCATACATGCATACAACAATATCCAATGGCTGGAAGGAGAAGAGAGCAATGCCTTCTCCTGTTTCTTGTAAGAACCAAAAATTTAGAAACTCTACAAGAACCTTCTGCTCTTGTTACAGTGGTTATATTCATTTTCCCATTCCATCATTGATTAAATAATTGGAATAATTGTTATAGGATAATTAATGCCTGTATCTCCGTGGGGCCTGAGAGGGTATAGCCTTCCTTGAAGTTTATTCCTGCCTGGTTCCTGAGCTAGGATGCAGAAGATTATAACTGTTAAGAAGACCAGTGACTGTGGCATTGCAGGTGAAAGCTGCAGCCTTGTAAGTGCATTCCACGTGGAAGTAACAAAAACCTGTTGGCAAGGCAGACAGGTATGTGGAAGAAAATATTCATGATGCTGAAAAAGCAGCATAGAATATAATTGGGAAGGAAATTGTACACCAAGTTAAAATGTTTGAGCATACTACTAAAAAGAGCCACATAGCTGAGATTTAGAAAGAACAGTACTAACCCTAATTGTAATTCTTTTAACCTTAACTTAAAAGAATCTACTATAATTGCCCATTACTAGTAGAAAGTATTACTTGGGAATCACTGTCTCAAGAGTTGGCTCTTTTACTTTGTATTTCCTAGGTGTGACGCAAATTTTCACTATGTCTGTATGTAATTTCCATCTTACTTTTGATTACCTCTCTATATAATGACGTTGCATCATTATGTAGCTTCTGTATCTGCCCAGAAGGCTGAGGTTTCCCTTTATAGTTAATACATTGCCTGTGTTCCTGAGGTTTACTGTTGGGCTCATATTTGGCAATACAATCTAAATTTCATTATGTTAGGGAGACCAGAGACAGTGCTCTGATGATTGGGGTCAACAAAGGGACAATAGTGGGGGTGAGATACTGAGAAGGCATTTGAAGGGGTGACACCAAACAACTCTGGCAGAATCCTGACTTTTTGCCATGTGCATAAAACATTATGTCACATTTTGTATACTTTTCTTTTTTTTAAGTATGCCTAACAAGATCAAGGTCTCTGATGCTCTATGATTGGACTCCCGACTTCATTGTTTTTCTGCATCTGTCCATGTGTGTCCTAAAACAGCTGCAGAATTTCTAAATCATTCTCTTCTCCAGGCCCAGGGAAAATAGCCAGGAAGAAAGTTGTCTGGGCTTAAAGGTATGAGGTTTTCTAGACAATGGGTGAACTGCAGTATTGAGAGGAACATTGAATGTACTTGAAATATATTCACTTACATATGTCAGTCCTGGGAATGAGCAAAACATAAAATCTCCTAGGATAAAAGTGTCTTTCTTTTAAATACTGCTTGAACCCCAGGGTAACAATAACAAGAAGGCACGAAGATGCCCCTAAGACTACTTATTGATATGAAGATATTCTTGAGAAAGGTCTGGTTAACAGAATGGTGAGGGAAGGGATCGATAATGGTATTACCTATGATTGCTACCTACACAATTATCCTATAGGGCTCTAACTTGCTCCTCATCAAAACTATCCAAATCCACTACTAATATACCAATGAGATAACTTCATCTTTTTGAGTGTTAAAAAATGTTTTTTGAGCATAAAAATTTTTTTGAATTAAAACTCTTTCAGGCCGGGTACAGTGGCTCATGTCTGTAATCCTAACCCTCTGAGAGGCCGAGGTGGGCAGGTTGTTTGAGCCCAGGAGTTTGAGACTAGTCTGGGAAACATGGTGAAACCCCATCTCTACAAAAAATACAAAAATTAGCCAGGTATGGTGGTGCACGCCTGTAGTCTCAGCTACTTGGGAGGCTCAGGTGGGAGGATCATCTGAACCTGGGGAGGCCGAGGCTGTGATGAGCCATCATCACACCACTGCACTTCAGCCTGGGTGACAGAATAAGACTCTGTGTCAAAAATTAATTAATTAATTAATTAAACTCTTTCATTTGTAAGGAAAAGAAACCTTAAGCCCTTTTGCTTAACTGACTTAAGCAAAAGGAGAGCATATTGCATCACACAATGGAAATGTCTATAGGAGAACTGATTCTAAACACATCTTGAGGCCGAGGTTTAAATGACACGCAGAACCCAATGTGTCTCCTACCTCTTTTGTGTTTACTCCAGTTTCAGAGAGACAAATCTCTGATCATTGCCCAATGGCAAAGCAGCTCCAGATTTTATATTCTCACAACTTTGAGGCCAACATAAAAGAAAAACAGACTTTTCTTCAATATTTATTCCAGTTAAATTTCACTGGTTGTGACTGGGCCACACATACTCATTCCTGAACCTCTCACTGGCCCAGGTAATGTGTCTGCTCTGACATCTCATGCAGTCACTGCTGGAGCCTGGAGGAAAGTCAACCCCATTTGAGAAGGCAAGAAACTAGAAGAGATTGAGATGGTGTTCTCTAGGAAGGAAGTTTGGTCAAGGTTTCCAAAAGAAAAGGTCAACAAATGCTGAGGATAAAAATAAACAGATGTCTTTTAACACTATGAAAAATTATCTGATATGTAGCCAAATGCGGAGAGTAAAAGAAGAAGGTAGACATTTAGCGGGGTGGGCGAAGAAGCCATGCAGGAAGAGGCTGCTGACAGAAGGCAGGTAAGACAGTCAAAAGCTGAGCACCTAACTTAGAGATTAAGCAGGAAAAGGAGAAATGGGCACTCAGCTCTGCAGAAAAGAAATAAGCTATTGTTTCAAGGCTAGGTATATATATATTTTTTACATCTAAAATTTGGAATTGTTCCTCGAATTTGGGGAATTTATTATTCATATTTATTAACATTCAATATCATTTATTGACACTTTATTATGTGGCATTTTATATGTTAAACGTTTTGTGCATTAATGTAGTAGTGGTTAGGAGGGGAAGCTCTCAAATAAGACTACTTGTATTTTCGTACTCATTAGATCATTTACCAGCTTGTGAGTTTTGGCAGATGACGTTAAACTCTGTGGTTGTTTCCTCATCAATAAAATGGGGAGAGAGAGAGTACCTAATTCATTAGGTTGCTGTGTTTAGAATATTTTAAAGTATTTAGAACATTATTTATCACATAATAGTTGCTGAATAAATAAACATTATTAAGTATCGTTGTTATACAGTACTAATTTGTTTAATCCTTGTTAAGTATGAAGTACTGATTTGTTGTTATGAAGTACTAATTTGTTGAAGGCTTAAACGTATGAGGTAGATACTATTATTATTATTAAACATGAAGAAACTAGAGAGAAAAAGAGAGTAAATACTCTTTCAAGTCATGCAACTATCAAATTGTAAAGCTGGAATCTGAATCCATACCCTTCAACTCCATAACCTGTGCTGTAAACCACAAATTAAACAGCTTTTTAGGAGTCTAGATCTTCCACCAGCATTTATGACTCCCTGAATATATAGAATAGATAAAAAAAAAAAAAAACAAATTTGATCTACCTCTTTGCCTTAATATACTTTATTATTCATGTTTTTCAGAGGCAGCATAGACTACTGTGCATTAAATAATATAGATTGTACTCTGGAGAATAGTCTCATGGAGGCAAAAACAATCCATGTTCTCATTGCTAATTCAAATTTGGTCATAGTCTGAAAATAACAGTAACTGGAAATTATACTAGAAAATGTAATCGATCAATCAACTAGGTAGCCTGCATACTATTAAAGACTTAATTTGCTGGGACCAGGAGTCCACCTTTTTCAGTTAAAATAAGACTAATGCTTAGTATATCAATATTTAAGCTGAATCTATTTTTATTAATTAGGATTTGAAGGTTGTCAGAAACTCACTGCAAATCGTCAATTACCTTGTACCTGAGATGTCCCTTATAAGAATATCACATTACACAGCCATAAAAAATTCAGTGATAAAGTAGAATGTGCAAGAAAATCTTCATTTAAAATTGAAAGAATGAAAATTAACCCTTATTCTTTAAGAGGCTTATATTTAACTTTGTGTCTTTCTAGGTTTTAAAACTATTAAAGAATATTGTAGATACCAGTTCTTTCTTGTTCTTCCTAATCCAATTGAATCTACTTTAAATAGCCATAATTGGTGATTTTCCAGATCAAAGGTCTTCCTCAGATCAATGAGCAGAGCTTGTCTATATTGATTACTAGCCATGCCTATGAAAATATCATTCGTTACCTCGGGAATGATAGTGGAATGAAGAGGCTAACACCAAATTGGAAGGAGATCAATGAGTTTCATGTAGATAAAAATAAGCATGTTACCTGAGAAGAGAACATCAATTTTTTATGGACCAAACAGCAAAGGAAAAAAATGATCTAGTAGGTCAGTCTTCTGAATGCTCAGAATGTCTTCTTATTCATAGTGAAACTTTTTCTAACCTAGCAGAATTTCATCAAAGGGGAGAGGAAATAAAAGGGTTGAGAATATTTAATTCATATTGATTGGTATAAAAAACTCTACATTTTATTTTTTAAAGCCTAAGTCTTACTTTCTGTACATATTTATGAAAAACAATAAAAATATCTGATTTTTCTGCAGAACTTCATTTCACATAACTATTTCATATTCTGATGGTTATGGCTTCTGCTGCATTAACAATAACCTGGTTGACTAAGAGAATGATTAATTTGGAACAACATAAACTAAGGAATCATCTGAACAAAAATGCAAGTTAAAAGAAACACTAAGATTTTTGACAGAATTTTTGTTCCTCACCCCCACGGATATGCTTGCTGCCATCCATAGGTTAAATTACCTCCAACTATAGGCAGCCAGTACTATTAAAGTATTCCTATGCCTTGAATGCTCAGAAACTTTTAGCCAAGTCAGATCTGATATGACAGCATGCAGATGTTACAATCATGTAATCAGAAGCAATAAATTTGGTTGAGACTTACCCATGCTACCAGAGGCAGACACTGCATTTCTAGCTACCTATGGCTAGGCAGAGATGATTTACAAAAGAAGATGTAATAAGCAGAACTTATCTAAAAGAGGTAAAATAGAAAATCAAGTCTAGAACAAAGAGAACAAAAATATTGGTGTAACTGAGAATAAGAAGAGAATAAAGGTAAAGGAACAAGCTGAGAGCAAAGGCCGATACATTTCCCAATGGACTGTGTGAACAGAAGCTTTGTCCTAATGTCATGTTTTGCAAGGTGGTTGAGGAATTCCTTTATCATCCCCTCGGCCATCCTCTCAAATTTGTCCACTCTGATCTTACAGGGGTTCAGAATGTGTACTCTTCAGTTTAGAAGCTTTATGCTTCTGTCTCCAGAGATCATTTCACTTCCTCTGCAAACCAGGAACTTCTTTGGATACTAAGTTCTCAGGCTCTGGAATTGTCCCTTTGGGTATAGCTTCAGAGAGTGGGACATTGGCACCATATAGAAACCTTCTACAGTAAGTAAAAAATAAGAGTTATTAGCTTTCAGCATTAGAATAAACAGACCAACTGGAATGCACATATGCAGTGTTTAATTTCCAGGAGAGATTGTATTTCGTACCTGATCATTGTGGATGTTTATGAGCCATGGTAGTGAATACCTATAAAATCAGGGACCATGATGCTCACTGGTATTTTTTACTGCCATGGCCACCACACATTCAGAAGCTTCCATTCAAAGAGAAGTTGCCTGAGATCCTTAAAACTTAACAGACACAGAGGATTGGGACATTTCAAATCACAAGTAAAAATTAATACAGAAAAAATTCAAGTCCAAAGTGAGCTAATATCAGTTTTTCCAGCTCACAACCAATGGCAGAGCACGGAAATGTGGTTTTTGGGCAGTGGCAAGAAATCTCTGCATTATGTAGAGTGAACAAGTCACACACACACACAAAGTCACAAGACAAAGAAGTTTATCCAAGGCTATGAGAAGGGTTTCAGAGATAAGGTCCAGACCCAGAACTGAAAGGGATAGGCAAGGACCAACTGAAGAAGGTACAGCCCCAGCAGACAATTGGAATGAAATTAGAACCAGGGACTGACTAGGATAGGAGGACCAGTCACCTTTTCCTAGACCTGAAACAAAGATGCAGCCCACAGGGATGTCTTGGCTACAATTTCAGATCCCTTTTACTAATGGGAAGGAGCTTCAAGGTTCAAGGTCAGTACCTGGTAGAAAAGGGGGGCAGTGTGAGCTTTCACATAACAAGTTTTTTTTTTTTCTTGGTGAGAGCTAAGGAAGAGCCACTGCAGGTGGGGTGAAACTGGTGAGTTGACAGTTCCATTGCACTTATCAAAGACCTTGATACAGCATTTACTTAGGGGACAGGGAGCAGGATCAAAGTCTCTCTCAACCAAATAAACAGTGGAGGACTGCAGACATACTATGGTGTTCACTGACCCCTCAGCAGTGTATATGTTGCATGGGGTTTATAACTTCTTTTCTCATGTCTGTGTTTCTTAAAATATCTGCAGTGAACACATATTACTATTGTAATAAAAAGAAGATCTGATTTCAAAGTGACATGTTTTGAAATGGTATTTTTATTACACTATCTATATAAAGAAAAAATAAGTAATTTAACTGGTTATTTGTTCAACATATAAACAGTATACTTACTGTCTTTTTTTTTCACATTCTCCTTACTCGTAAACTATTTTAATTAGAGAAACATCATTGAGTAAACCCTTATAAACTGTGTATGATGACAACTGATCAACTGATAGTTTAAATTTATTTATTGAATTAACAAATGTAAGTTGTGTATATAAATATCATTGTACAACACCAGTCAAAAGTAGCATTCACAGCCAGAAGAATTATTAGAATATTGTTTTGAATTATGTTTATATTTTCCTTGAAAGGAAAACAAAACAATAGGCTGGGCGCAGTGACTCACGCCTGTAATCCCAGCACTTTGGGAGGCTGAGGCAGGTGGATCACCTGAGGTCAGAAGTTTGAGACCAGCCTGACTAAGATGGCGAAATCCCATCTATACTAAAAATGCAAAAATTAGCCGGGTGTGGTGGCATGTGCCTGAAGTCCCAGCTACTCGAGAGGCTGAGGCAGGAGAATTGCTTGAACCCAGGAGGCAGAGGTTGCAGTGAGCTGAGATCGTGCCACTGCACTCCAGCCTGGGTGACAGAGCAAGACTCCATCTCAAAACAAACAAAACAAACAAACAAACAAAAAACAAAGGAAAGAAAAAGAAAACAAAACAATAAGTAGCTGTGTAAGTTTTTATTACTTAATTGCAGTTATCGGTATATAAAATTATAAGAGCTGTGCTTTCAAACTATAATATTTATATATGCATCAGATAAATATCTTTTGAATGATACACAAACATTGATAACATTGACTGCTTTCAGGACAGGGAATTGTGATAAGGGGCAGATAGGATAAGAGGGAGACATTTTGCTGTATATTTTCAATACTTTAAAAATATTGAATATAAGAATGTGTTACCTATTTAATAAATAGATACATATTTAAACAAAAGTTGAAGAAAATTGTCTTGGTAGTAAGTGGGAAGTTAAAATAATACTTGGATAATGTAATGTGCATGCCCAAATGTTAGAAGAGGTTTCTATCTCCCCATTTTCTTTCAAAAGAATAGAATTATTTGCTTTATATTTGAACCCTTACAAAATATCTCATGTTATAGCTGCTTTCCCAATTACCTTATTTTGCACATCAACGTTCCATTTGGCAAGTCATTTTATTAGAGTTACAGTCAATGCTAGCTTTGCATGACCTTAGAGGTTAACTGATGGGATTTTTACAAAAGCAGAAACAGAAATTGAGCTTTATTTCTCAAAAGGTGTTGGATTTCATTATAAATAATTCTGTTGAACATCACTTAAAAGTAATGTTGTACTTTATGGTTTGGAGATAAAAATAACAATGAAAAATAAGTCCTAATGTTAAGCTTATGGGTTTGTGTCTCTTGGGATGTACTTTAGGGACAGTTCATAAAAAGAATGAAAACTGTGCTGTGTTGCAAACAATGATAGGTGAAAATAAAAACTATATTCTCTGGAAAAATTTGTAAAATAACTTTAAAAGTTTCTCTATTAATGACCAAGACACTGAGGTCAAAGATGTGTCTGGAGAATTTAATAAAATTTTTCATGAAATTAAGGAATGGAGAAAAGGGTATGGAGAATTAAGAAGTGGAGAAAAGTAAATATTACACTATTAACTTATATGATTTTAAATATATGTACTAAGGAAATTATTTTAAACATTAAAAGCAGACATTTTACTACCTCATATGTTTCTGTGTTTATATATTCAACTGACTGAACAGAAAATCTTTAATTGCATCTTCTCATTGGAAAAGTAGGGAGTTGCCTTATTTTGTGGTGACCTCATATTTGGTATTGTAAGGTATTTCAAACTTTTTCAAATACATTTACTTTCAACATTTTCCAAAACTAAAGGTGAGATTTTGTTCATGCTTTTCATGTAGACTTTTAAATTATTGTTTAGTAAGGCTTTTAGATTCAGACAACTTTTATTCTACAGCACTGTAAAGTATCTCATAACTGCACAGATGGTACAGAAACAGGTAAAATTGCCTTTGAATCACATCATGTTGGATGCATTACAACCCAGGAGAATGTATAATCCAAAATTAAAATTATTTTAATAAAGCTAGCTTAGGTCTCTTTGAAATTTTATTTCCTGCAGTGTCAGGTAGACTACAGAATAAAAGCTTTTCTGTTTCGTTAGTAAAGACCACTGTATCATCATAGAGTTTGCAAATTATCCACAGCTACTTCAAATAAATACTTCTCCACAGTGCAGTGCTCTTAAAATATTTTGGGTAGTTGAAACAAATCAAATGAACTCATGCACCCATGGAAAAAATGCATGAAAGTTGAAAACACAAACACTACTGTGGCTTATGAAATTTGTAGATTAATGTAAACAGAGTGGCTAAAATGCTAATCTTTTATTTATTTAAAACAATGAGGAAGGTCATGAAAATAATTCACCATACTGATTCTGGCATGTAAGGGGAAAGTGAAGGCCCTATCAGTAAAGAAAGGAATGTTAATTCAAAATTAGTGTGCTAGATCCAAATCATGCTGTTTACTATAGTTTTGAAATGATATCACTCATTTTCACTAAGGATAAAAAGTGACTGGTAAGCTTTTTCTTATGAGTGACACGTATATAGAGTATAGGGGTTTAATATAATTTTAAGCCTGAAATTAAAATTAAAATTCATGATAAGCTAAAACTACACATCTTAATGTATGTTTTAAAAGGACAAACTTTAACCTGTGTACTACAAGACAGTCATTTACATGTAAATAAACACAAATTAGGCCAATTCATTAATCTGATTATAAATTTTCAACAAAATTTCTCTATTACTTTGGAGGAATGCCTGTATTTAATGGTTTCAAATGAAGGTCATGTGAGCAAATCCTTGTTTTGTCAGGTGGATGGTCTATAGTATACAGAGCTTTGATAAAAACCAGCTGCTATGACCTGATATTGGTTAAGGCTGGAAAACCAGACAGTGCAAACAAATACTATATCTTGGCTCAAAATACTTTCCACATCTGCCAACAATTAGTTATATATCAGACCTAGAAAGGGATGCTGAAAAACAGGATAAGATTTCAGAGCAAGCAAATAAACAAGGGGCCCTGCATTATTCATCATCTAATGAATGCAGAGGTACTCAGTTTTTAGACTGAAGCTCGAACCGTCAATCCTAGAACTCAGCAGATAATGTTAGATAAAAGGGTGAGAGGGACTTTGCAAGTTGATAGTCTACTCAGATCACTGACTTAAGGATGCCACCCACCAACTGTTTATTATTCCAGATAAAAGAGACCATATAGAGAGGTTAGAAAACTAACCCTCAGCAACAGAAAATTTCAAAAGCATTCAGATGCCATCTGCTGATATTTCTGGTCAATATTTATGACACAGTTTAAGGTGCAATAGATAGAAAGAATGAAGACTAGTCTTAACTACTGTGCCTTCATTCCCTCCAGAAATCCACCTTTCTAACTCTCCATTTAGTTTTCTTGCGAGGCCTACTCAACTTTCCTAAGATGATGGGTCTGTTCTGGATGATTTTTAACTCCTTGGCCCTGAAATATGACTTCCCAGATGAATTATTTATGGTATCATGATTGCCTATTTAGCCTTCTCTGTTCACTCTCTAACCCAAGAATTTTCATTTTCCTCTATCTCATATACAGCTTCTTGGTGTCCCAGTTTATTGAAGTGGTCCGAACTGTTATAAGCCAGTCTGGGCTGGGAACATTTTTGCAATTGCCCAGAAATACTCCATGCCCCTATCAATTGGTTGCCACTGTTGGCTCTCCATGCCTTAGCAGGTTAACCTGCAGATCTGCTTCCAACCAGAGGCAGTGAATCTCTTCCTTCTCTCCTTGTAGTGGATACCCATCTCAAAGAGTTAAGCTGTTAGATGAAAAGTGCCAGTCTTGCTGCCCAGAGCAAAGGGACTTTCCTCATAATGCTTCTCCCATTATTCAGCTCCTCCCAGTAAACCTGTCTCCTTCCCCTTCCCCTCAGACTTCTGGTTACTCACCTCTTCAGAAGCGTTTATCAACAGATTCACTGTCAAGCATTATGTTTCTCTACTAGACTGACACTTTACAACTCTCTTTTTGTTCTTTGCTTAGCTGTGTGTCAGAGACGTCTGAAAATCAAGGGTAAAACAGATATATAGACACCAAATGCACACATACATGTATCATATATACATATGTGTGTATGTAGGTGTATATATATATCATATGTATATATGTCATGTGTTGGATTATTTTATCTGTAGAATATGGGTAATTGAATTGGGTGGGAAAAAGGTGTATTAAACAAATAATTCTTTCACACACAGTCAACGTTTATTCAAGAACATTATTTTAAATATTCATTAGTAATAAAGCAAGGAAGTTTGGCTATAGAGCCTCTTCAATATAAAAAGAAGATGGACTTTTCTCCTCCTATATTCCACTTGAAAGAATAATTTAATTAAAAGACAAAGCTGGCAGGAACTTTATAATCTGCATGCAATGCAGGATATTATATAATGACCTTCATTTAAAACCCAAATCATTAAAACTAGTAAGTCTAACTGGTGACAAGGGAGATTTCAACATCAGGCCCAACAGCTTAAAAATATGAATAAAAATCATAGCTTAAATGAATCAGTCCATTGAGAACTTATCGCAAAGCAAAATGAGAGAAGAAAAAAGTTACCTAGGCAATGAATCCTTCTGCTGCACTATTTTATCTTTTGACATGTGCTTCTTTTTTTCTTCTTTTTTTTTTTTTTCAGAATTTCCTCCTCTGTATGAAATAAACTTAAATATATTTCCTAGAAAAAATTATTTTAGACAATTCGGATGCACCAGAGAGAATAATTTTTAGAGGTGGCTAAATCACTTCTCGCTCACCCCAACCTCATTTGTCACATCATCTCCAGAGATGTGAGCATTTGAAGTAATGTGAGGGAGCTGAGGCCCCTTAGAGGAGCATAGAGATTTGACTACTCACTCATAACAATTCCGGGACATTTTTCAGCAGGAAATCACTATCTGAAAAGTATGTGTTTAGTTTCTGTAACACATATCTTTGTTTTGGTATCAACTTTTTTATATGATAGCCACTCAATACAGATTTGATCAGATCAACCATTAGATCAACATTTAAGTAGGAGTTAATTACTTTCTAGTTGTTGAAAACGTTTCTAAGCTTTGGAACAAAGCAGTATAACCAAGCCACATTTTTATAAAATTATATAATAATATTTTATATTCATCAAATTCTCTTTTCTCATATTTTATCTCTCATTCTTTGTTTCTGTTCTGTTTACTTTTTCACACAAGTGGTTATTAACCCAGTTTTCCTGTGTCTCCTCAAGGCCTGAGTTTCCAGGCTGCAAACACCATCAACTTTTCTTCCTTTTGATGACTTTCAGAAGGTAGTCAAGGAAACCCAGAACACACTATTTTCTTTGGAAACACGATACCAGAGTTTCTAGGAGAAAGATGAAAATTAAGCAAAGTGGTCATTTGATCTCATGTGAAAAAAAATTATCGTGAATTTATGACGAGACACTTAACAACTTTAAAAATTGACTACGGTCTCATTCAGAAGTGGGATCTGCACCACATCAGTAGAATAAAAAATAAAACATTTCCTCAACCAGTGAAGTTATTTGTTTATAAGCAAACAACCAGTTTGACTAGTTACTTAAACATGAATTGACTAGGCACTCTTGTCAACCAATAATTTAGTCATGTAATTAGTCAAACTAATTGCTTAAGCAGATTTGACCAAACAATCTGTTGATATTTATGTGGCATTAATGTAGTAAAGGCTAATATCATAGAAAGGAAAACTAAGAAAAGAAAAATAGATTTGGCATCTGGAGTAAACTGTCTTTATTGAGTAATTTTCTTGTTACTTCATCAAGGAAAATAAATAGACATTAATTTAAATGGAAAACAATTTACTGACTAAGGAGTGTAAGGACTGAGTTCTGGTTCTTGGTCATCTTCTTGGTGTGGTCATGTTGGAAAAAGTATGTGGGACTTTCTGGTCCTCATTTTCTTTGTCATAAAAGCATTGGGCTAGCTAGATGATCTCATAGTTCTGTTTAATTCTCACTATCTATAGCTGGATGTGATGTTAGATCTGGAATATGTGTCCCAAAGGACAACATAAATATGAAGCTAGATAGGTCTTGAAGTCACTAAATTTCAATGAATATATATTACTAATTAATGATATTGTTATTAGCATTTTATAATGCAGCTAAAAAGGAATGTACTTGTAACTATGTGAAACATGAAATGATTACTGAAACAGATTTAATGCTGTATAGCACACGAATAGAATTTCTCTTGTTAAAAGTAACCCCCATAAAGTGTTTTTGAATAATTGATTGGCTTTTCAGTGACCTGATTTACAATAAAATAATTGAAACCTAAATAAAGCTAGTAACAATAACCTTAAAAGACACATAGAATGACAAACAAAAACCTCTGTATTAGTTGGCATTAATTTTATTTTTTTTTACATTTGGTGTAATAGTATATTAAAACATGTAATTATGAAATTTTGTATGTTTTTGAAGAAACAGAATGAAATATATCATTCAATAGGCAAGCCAGATTCTTTTTGGAAAGTAATCTCTGAAACATTTTTTAATTTTTAAGAATAAAAGAAAATAAATTAAATTAGATGTAGTAACAAACTAATGCTAATATATCTCAAACTTTTAAGAAGTACTGCAGTGCATACTATCCTACTACTTAACTTTTTGAAAATTGTCAAAGATTTATTAGGCAACTTTTATTTATTCAATTAATAATTCACTAACTCAACAAAGATTTACTGACAAAATTATAAGGTATGTATATTAGATAAAGCATGGACTTTGGAGATTAATATTCCAGTTCTACTTACGAGTTTTAATAACTTCACTGAACCTCATTTTTAAAATTTTCAGTAATGATTCCTAACTTATGCTTGTTGTGGAGATTTAGAAGAGTAACACAGTAAAATCAGGACAAAATAAATTTTTTGTTGTACTGAATTGTAATTACCTCTATCCTACCATACAATAGGTTCTGTAATAGGTGTTTACAATTCACATATGAAACACCATCTCTGCCATTAAAGAATCTCAAAATCTAGAGTGTGAGTCTATTTATTTTGAGAATGAGAGAGGATGGAGGCTGTGTAGTAATATAAATAAACTAAGAATTACTCAGAAAACCCAGAGACCTGTGCAACTACATTAATGTGGAGATTAGCAAGTTTACATCATGAAGTACATTTTTACTTAGATCTTAAAGAAAGAAGGAGAAAATTCATATCAGGAAGCAGGGAGATAAATTATATACAAGAAGAAAGAACAGCATGTGAAAGGCACAGAGTTGTAAAGGGCTGGAATAAGCAGAGAAGGGGTAAGAAGCTCAACCTGGCAGAGCGCAGTGTGTGTGGTGGTAGAGAAGATGACACAGATAATTGTTGTGCACCTATTGTAAAGAGCTTTGTGTGGTGATCTAATGAACTTGGACTTTACTCTATAATTTAGCCCAAATTCAAAAGAGATTTTTTGACAGATCAGTTTTGCCTTGAGGAATGTTACTCAGGCAGTAGAGTGGAGGATGAATGTAAGTGTGCAAATCCCACAAGGAAGTTATGAAAAAGGAAGTTTTTTGTATAGGCATGGAGCCATTAGCATACAGAAAGTGGGTTAGAATCCTTGGGGAAGGCTGGAATAATCTTGGGAAAATGGAATAAGATTTTAAAAACAGAATTCAATGAAGCACCAACATTTCAGGTGACAGATCAAATAAGGTGATTATTTAGAAAGAAAAATCTAGAGAGAATCAAGGTGGATGAGTCAAACACTTCCATCCTCTAAGATGGGCACAGAGGAGTTAAGTGACACTATGAAGCAAAGCACATTTCTCTGCCCACCACTGTGCTTATTTACATGATCTAGTTTAGTAATTGTGTTATTGGGAGGTCGGCATAGTAGCTTCAATTGCTGTTGAGAAATAAGAAGCTAAAAATTCGTCAAAGCATCGCCCAGCTTTCACAGAGCTGCGAAGTGAAAGAAGTGAAATAGGAAAGTACAACATCAGGAGGATGGTCAATTGAGTGAGTTCTTCTGTGATAGACTGTTTTCTCCTTAAAGACTGAAGTAGGAAAGAAGGAAATAAAATAATAGCATATACTTTGGAAACAGGCTTTCCAGAAAGTGTAAAGGGAATTTCCTAGACAAGGTAAAATCAATGCTGGGTCCTGTGGAGGTGGAAAACTATGAACTCAAGAATAGTACCAATTTTTGTAACTTTGTGGTTTTCCGCAAATAGGAGATATAAAGTTTGCTCTGTATCAGCTTTGCTCCAAGTTAGGGAATTTTCATGAATCTAGAATCTACATCAAAGTCACAACACGAAATGCTTACAAGAGTTTGTGAGGCCACTAAAATTCACGATGCTGGCCAAATAGTTGGATGGGATATAAGGAGTTGAAAATTTAGAGACCTCAGATGCTCAGATCCTGTAAATTATTATAATGACGAAATCTGGGTCCTGAGTTTTCATATCCTCAACTTTTTCAAGAGAGGTGGAAATGCATATCTTAATATGAAATCAAATTTGAATATGAAATCTAATTTGAATATAAAATCTAATTTGAAAATATTGACTCTCGAAAAACAAAATGAAGCACTGCTTAATAAATAACCAACAGCTCACTACTGTGTGACTTGTGCTCTAAGTGAGTCTCCTTATGAAACGCCAAAGTCTACCTAATGTGTGTTAAAGCTGACAATGGTTTTTAGTTCCATATGATACATGTAGATGTTTGTCCTACCAGAATAAAGTTTCATCCAAGATTTGGAGGCCATTCAGAAATTATTTAAAGAAGTTTGGCTGATTACTTGGAAGTTGTAAACAAGCCTGAATCCAGAGACTGTTGGGAAGTTGGGATGTCATCATTATTTCTGTTATTTCTAGTTAATCATGTTGAAATGGAATGCTGGCCAGGTGGGGAGGCTCATGCCTGTAATCCCAACACTTTGAGAGGCCGAGGTGGGTGGATCATTTGAGGTCAGGAGTTCAAGACCAGCCTGGTCAACATGGTGAAACCCTGTCTCTACTCAAAATACAAAAATTTGCCAGGTGTGGTAGTGGGTGCCTGTAGTCCCAGCTACTTGGCAGGCTGAGGCAGGAGAATTGCTTGAACCCAGGAGGTGGAGGTTACAGTAAGCTGAGATTGTGCCACTGCACTCTTGCCTGGGTGACAGAATGAGACTCTGTCTCAAACAAAACAAAACAAAACAAAGCAAAAAAACTTATTTAAGTTCAATTTATTGAGAACAAGTAATAACTGGCATAGGCTACTAGTAGTCAGTAGTAAGGGATATGGGTTTTGAGAATCACTTGAACCCAGGAGATGCAGGTTTTGTGAGCTGATACCATGCTATTACACTACACTCCAGCCTGGGTAACAGAGCAAGGCTCCATCTCCAAAAAAAAAAAAAAAAAAAAAAAAAAAAAAAAAAAAAAAAAAAAAAAAAAAGGAAATGGAATGCATAACTAGTTGAAGCTTTCACACAATCTGCACAATAACCCACTTTTGAGATGCCTAGGGAAAAACACATTTTAAAACAATTGAAATATTAGCTTGACATTTCTCAAAACTTTTTCTATATAGCTAATAAAAAGTTGCCTTCTGAATATATTATGTAAGATAACACTGGTATAGGATTAATAAAATATTTTTCTCATCTTCTATATGCATGCCATTTGCTATATGCTGGAAACAGAGGTGTTTAACCACTATCATCTTTCCCTGGTACTTAAAATAGTAAAAAAGCACAGATCAGAACTGAACATTCCCTGACTCTTGTCACTTGCATACAAATGTATTCGGATGACATAGCACTACTTAGAGTAAATCTGGAGCAGAAATAACTCCGGCTTCTGACTGATTTCAGTTTCACTTGTTCCTGGTTTAGAGATAATAGATTAGTATTAAATGGAAATAAGTCAAGGTCATGGTTTTTTGGTCATAAGTGAAATTCATCAGCCTCAGCCTTTTCCCCTATATTTCCTCTGACTTGTGCTGAAACTTTTCCTATTCAGATGAGTTATGTTGGAGAATTTCAGTAGTATTTCTGTAGTAGGCTTCAATATGATATTCACGGTCCTTAGTAAGGAAATTACACTACCTGTCAAATTGATGTTCAAATGCTACCATGCCTTTATGGGACAGCTTTCCTCTCCTTTGATATTATATGTTTCCAATAGAGCAGACAGATTTGTTTCAAGTTGAGATGAGACATTCATTATTAACTCAAAAGGTTTTCATTGGCTGATTAGTTTGCTCTCCAGTCAAGTTCTGAACACTCACATTTCTTTTAACTACTTTTGATCCACTAATAATTTCTTTTCTAATAGCCTCAATTTTTCCATCTTTCCATGTCTGGGAAGCATTTATTATTTCCTTACTTAACAGAGAGAATTTAGCACTGCCTGACCTTCATCTTCCCTTTATCTACGTGGTGATAACAATTATAGATTGAGGAATTTTGTTTTCTAAGCCACATAGGTGTTTGACCAAAGACATTGTTTATGATCACAATAACACAGGACTACAAATTCCTTTCCTAAACCTGAAGGAAAAGAATGACATAGGTGGTGTCCAAAGTTATTGGACAACATAATGCCGTGACATCAGGAAGGATAGCCCAGGCATCTTAGCAGTATCTGATGGCAGTGTGGTGATGACGCATGTATGAATTATGATCATCTAAACTGATGCATATGTGAGCGCTTACAGGAGCCAGGTCCTGGGACAGAGCACCCAGAAGAACCTCAAGCGATATGGATAGATATGAAGCACAACTAGGACAGTTAGTTATAGACCCTATGCCTGGCAGGAACCCTTTTTCTGCTCCCTAATGGCTGTGTGACCTTGCAAATGTTATTTACTTTCTGTCTCTCAGTTGCCTACTGTGTATAATGGTAACACCATTTCTCACACAAGGTTGTTACCAGTGTGATAGTGAGAAACAAAATGTTATTTAAATTCACAAGTATCTGCAGATGCTGCTGTCTCCTAAGAGGATAGATTATTTTTTTCTTTCTTAAAATTTGTCCTCCTTTTTCCTGTTTGGTTGTAAAAAGAAGAGTCTGAGACATGTGTGGGAAGGCAAAGAGTCTATTGAGTGGGGCCAATAATGATAAATTGCCGTGCATAATAAATGCAAATTTTGAAATTTCTGTGAGGAAGAGAGTGATCTGGGAGTACCAGAAGGATGAAGAGCTTAGCGAGTGGGTTGGGAAATCTGTGGGATATTGGTCAGTAAAAACAACAAAGTCAGAGAAAGAAATATGGAGGGTTTTCAGCATCTTAACAAAGTTTGACAAAGGTTTAAGCCAATTTAATTTGACTCGCAAAGACCCTGTTTCATTTGAATTGTTAAAAAAAAAAAAAAAAAAAAGAAAAAAAAGAGGCCAGACTGTGGTCGTGGGCAAATTTATTAGCTTCTCTGTACCTCAATTTTCTCATCTGTAAAATGGGGTTTATAATGGAAACCACTTCATAGAATTGTTCTAAAAGTTAGTTGAACTGATAGTTATAAAGGGCTGAGAACTGTGCCTGGTACATAGTGTTAGATGTGTTGCGTAGTGCATTTTCCCAAAGTCTAAGTTATTTAATTTAGAATGATACTATGGTGATAGAGGGTGGGGAAGGGAGGATGGTAAAGTAGGATGCAGGGGTGGGGGTTTCAGTAGGACAGTCCAGGAAAGTCTTGATCATGATGGCTTTGGGTGAACTCAGAGCTCTGTGTTATTCCTCATCATTTGGCATGAAATAATTCCATCATACCCATATTCCAATGACAAAAATAATTGTCAAAGACAATGTGGTCTGAATCTGTATCAGTATTGTCAATAATAATAATAATAATAAATCATTTGAGCCATATATGTAATTGTAACTTTTTGAGCAGGCACATTTAAAAGAGTAAAAAGAACTATTACTTTAAAATATATTTTATTTAATCCAATATATTTAAAATTTATTATTTCAACATATAATTCATATAAAAATAGTAGTATAATTTATATATTATATTTTTAATATATCTGGTTTTCAAAATCTGGTATGTATTTCACACTTATAGAACATCTCGGTTCAGGCTAGGCTTATTTCAAGTGTTCAGTAGCTACAAGTGGTTATTGGTTACTGTTTTGGACAGTACAGAGCTAGATTAAGAAGGAGAAAGGAGAAACATATACCAGTGTCTTCAGGTACATAAAAGATATACTATGGCTAAATCTTTCCCAGTCAACAAGACTTTCAGCCCCTGCATGCTCATCCTCTGGGTACAAAAAGACTCAAGGGATGCTTTGAAATACATACTTTTCTATCTCTTAGGGAAGATACAATTCCAAGTTAAGCTCTCCCACTCCACTCTATTTTTTCTTCCAATTACATATTTATATACGAGTGAGGTGAACTTAATTGAAACATGGAAACATGCAAATGTAATACAGGAGTACAGATGTGATCATATCTAAATATGCTGGCAGTGATCTAGAATTATTATACAATAGTATTTATGTAAGCATCTTAGATCTGCTTGCATAAACTAAGACAGTCTGCAGAACAACTAGAAAAATGCAACACTATCCTCAGAAATTGTACACGTTGGGGAGTAGATATTTGACAGAAGTCTGCCAATTACCATACGTACAAAGTAAATACTAAAAATGTTTTAATCAAAGAAAAATATTGTAAAGATATTTATGTTTGCTTAAGATTGTGTGCCAGTAAAACAAGACAGTTTATGTCATCCCCAAATATTGGTTGTGCAATTTCCACACAAAGCTTTATAATCGGATGAAGCCCCAATACTAATACATGCCTGGTTAAATTTACCCACAGTTAATCAGAAAAGACCCTTTGAATTTTTTATTTCACATAAACAATACCAGAATCTGTTCCTAAGTACCAATTATATTTCTTAATTCACACATGGGATGGTACATTTATGCAAATTCATTATAAGAAACATTTAAAAATATTTTATTGTGTTCGTAGGACCTTACATAGAAGAAAGGCTATGTTGAAGTAGAAAAACATCATCGTTTTATTATTAGAACACTTTCTAAGTTTGCTTAGAACTCTATATATTCACTTGCTGTTATTTTAGTTGTGAAACCAGTGTAGTTCCTGAGAGACTGTCCTGACTTGGGTAAGGCATTTGTGTAACAGTATATAACTTTAAAGCAACTGAATGATGAGTAGAATGTTTTTTAAACAGTTTAGGCAGAAATTATATTTTAATGGAACATTGAAATACAAGCATAGATTTGACTACAGAAGATTTGACAGCACCCCAAGTAGCTAATCAATCAAAATGAGAACAGGAATTTGGAGGGAGTGAGCCACATTATGTCAGAACTACAAGAGTCCTTTCAGGAGAGCTGGTCTGAACTCAAAGGTTAAGTAACTGGATTAAGTTCTCACAGTTATTGCCAGAATCAAGAATGAACCTAGATTTCTTACCTAGTTGGTTTAGTGATTTTCTCAGTGTGTTATTAATGCTCAAAGTGAACTGACAATTTTGAGCAAAGAATTGGTCATCTGAGAAATAGAGAAGAAACAATTGTAAATAGTCTCTGCACAAAATAAATGCAACTCCGTGGACAGTGATTGATTCTGTTTATTTCTGTTCTTATGAAAATGTCTGTTAAATAACATAATGCATATGAAGCACTTAGCAAAATGCCTGGTACATAGTTCACACTTGGTAAACTATCATTTCTTATCATTGTTAGTCATGCACTGGACTTTTATCTACATCAGAGAAGTATGAATGATAACACTCATATGCATGGATCTTCAATCTTGAAGGACAACAGCATATCTATTTGTGAAATAATCTAAAGCGCTATAATGGATGTCATTAAATTGTGCCTACCTGAGGCAGTATAAATCATTCAGGTAAATGAACCAATTAAAAACCAATTACCAACACTGTCTGAAATGGAAGATTGAGGAATAGAAAAAGAAGGCCGATGTGGACTCCGTGAAACTGGTAAGAAGACTCAACTTCCGAGGTTCCAGGGAATGGAATTGACAAGATGGTTAGATTGTGGCTGTTCTTCTCAGAGGCATTAAATCCTGCATTTTTTGTTAAAAAAAAAAAAAAAAAAAAAAAAAGATGTTTGCTAGCTAGGTAGAAAATTGAACTGCATTGAGCAAATGATCATATTTATGACAGTTCTTCATTTGATATTTTGTTGATCTAGTTTGACATTTACCTGGAACAAAGTTTTCCTCTGAAAATTGCTCAGATTTAAGTGTCTGATTTGAGACCTTCAATTTAGTAGAAGCCATAATTATGAGTCTGTTTCTGAGGTGAGAAAATTTGGCTGAATCAGATGGGTGGTCCCATGGAAGCCAAAATCACTAATTTTAATGAAAATTTATTTGATACAGTTGAGGGGAAGTTGAACAGACATTTTGGGGTGGTTATTTTACAATAGGCCACTAATTCACTGATTAAAATGAATTTTTCATTTTTTATCCATATATTTGCTATTTGCAATGACATTAAACATTCATATACCAGCAACAAATATATGCAAAAATAACTTTGCTATCATATGTAAGAAAACCAAGTCAATATTTTCCCTTAAAAAAAAAAAAAAAAAAATCTGGCCAGGCATGGTGGCTCACGTCTGTAATCCCAGCACTTTGGGAGGCAAGGTTGGTGGATCACCTGAGGTCAGGGGTTCGAGACCAGCCTGGTAAACATGGCAAGACTCCATCTCTACTAAAAATACAAATATTAGGCGGATGTGATGGTGTGTGCCTGTAATTCCAGCTACTCGGGAGGCTGAGGCAGGAGAATCATTTAAACCCAGGAGGTGGAGGTTGCAGTGAGCCAAGACTGTACCACTGTATTCCAGCCTGGACCACAGAACAAGACTCCTCCATCTCAAAAACAAAAACAAAACAAAACAAAAACCTTCTGTACTTTATTATTCATGCATAGTTCTAAGGCCCTGTCTCAGTCTGTTTGTGCTGCTATAATAAAATACCCAAGACTGGGTAATTTACAAACAATGGAAATTTATTTCTCACAGTCCTGGAGGCTAGAAGTCCAAGATCAAGGTGCCGGTGGGTTTGCTGTCTGGTCTCTGTTTCCAAGTGATGCCTTGAAATGTTTGATAGCAAATTCAGATGATGGAAGGGATGGAAAGGCAAAATGGCACCTACTAGTTCCCTCCCTGTCCTTTTTTCTTTTCTTTTTTTGAGATAGAATCTCGCTCTGTTGTCCAGACTGAAGTGTAGTGGTGTACTCTTGGTTCACTGCATTGTCTGGTTCCCAGGTTCAGGCAATTCTCCTGCCTCAGTCTCCTAAGTAGCTGGGATTATAGGCATGTGCCACCATGCCTGGGGAATTTTTGTATTTTTAGTAGAGATGGTTTTTACCATGTTGGCCAGGCTGTCCTCGAACTCCTGACCTCAGATGGTCCTCCTGCCTTGGGCTTCCAAAGTGCAGGGATTACAGGTGTTAGCCACTGCACCTGGCCCCTCTAGCCCTTTTTAAGAGCACTAATCCATTCATGAAAGTGTCCTCATGACCTGATCATCTCCCCAAATCCACACCTCTTAGTAGTGTAGCATTGAGGATTAAGTTGCAGTATAAATTTTGGAAGGACACAAACATTCAAGCCATAGCAGGCCCTGTACTTTTACTTGTACTTTCTCTATTTGTTGACATTGTATCACTCTCTGGATTTTTCTCCTATATTGTTTTTCTGCACTCTACACAATTGGATCCTTAATGTACCTATATTGCCTCTCAAAGCTGCATTTTTATCAGCATCCTAATAAAATCAGTCATTCCTCTAAGGCAGTGGCTCTCAACTTTTAACCCATATTAGAATCATTTAAGGCAAGCTTGTCCAATCTGTGGCCTGTAGGCTTCATGCAGCCTAGGATGGCTTTGAATGCAGGCCAACACAAGTTCATAAACTTTCCTAAAACATTATTAGATTTTTTTGAGAGGTTTTTTTTTTTTCTTTTTAAAGCTCATCAGCTATCGTTAGTTGTTCACGTAGTTTCTGTGTGGCTCAAGACAATTCTTCTTCCAACATAGCCCAGTCATATGGTTTGGCTGTGTCCCTACCCAAATCTCATCTTGAATTGTAGCTCCCATAATACCCACATAATACCCACATGTCGCGGGATGGACCCACTGGGAGGTAATTGAATCATGGGTAGGGGTTTTTCCCGTGCTGTTCTCTTGATAGTGAATAAGTGTCATGAGATCTGATAGTTTTATAAAGCACAGTTTCTGTGCACATGATCTCTTGCCTGCCACCATGTAAGACATGCCTTTGCTCCTCCTTCACCCTCCTCCATGATTGTGAGGCCTTCCAGCCATGTAGAACTGTGAGTCCATTACATCTTATTTTCTTTATAAATTAGCCAGTCTCGGGTATTGTTTTTATTACTTTTTCTTTTTCTTTTTTTTTTTTTTTTCGATGTGAACTTTCACTCTTGTTGCCCAGGCTGGAGTGCAGTGGTACGATCTTGGCTCACCGCAACCTCCATCTCTGGGTTCAAGCAATTCTCCTGCCTCAGCTTCCCGAGTAGCTGGAATTATAGGCATGCGCCACCACGCCTGGCTAATTTTTGTAGTTTTAGTGAGACGGGGTTTCACAGTGTTAGCCAGGATGGTCTCGATCTCCTGCCCTCATGATCCGCCAGCCTCGGCCTCCCAAAGTGCTGGGATTATAGGCATGAGCCACTGCGCTCAGTCAGTCTCAAATATTCTTCATAGCTGTATGAAAATGGACTAATATACCCAGGGAAGCCAAAACATCGGACACCCCTGATCTAGGGTGTTGTTAAAAGACATACCTCTCCTAGTCCTCTGCCTCTCAAGATTCTGATGTCCTAGGTCTGAATGACAGCCCAGGAGTGTTCACTTTAGCCATCACTCTAAGTGATTACGGTGCAGGTTTCTGATGGTTACATATTGAGAAATACTGCTCCTAAAGGATCTCATCCTCGCTTTCTTTTCATTAAATTAAGAAGTCTACCAGGTGATTTTTTTTTTCCTCTCTCTGATCACACAGTTTATATTATCTGTTATTCCTTTCTAAATTAACCACACTGATTAACCACGGACCACTATATTGATTCACTGGAACTGGTCTGACTACTGATAATATGCATCTACGATTACACTGTATTCACAAGAGCTCTCATTTGCAAGCATGAGAAACCCTTTTGAATAAGCTTGAATGCAACAAGAAATTTATTAGAATGGTAATAGGCTATCTCATGTAACCAAACCAAGGTGAGTGAAGGGCAAATGTCCAGGACAACAGGTCCATCATTCTCTGTATTTGGCCTTATATTTTTTTGGTGCAAACTCACTTTCTGGTGTTTGGAAAGATGGTAATGAGCTTCTCCAGAGTTATATTTCTCATATATCTAGAAAATACTGACGAGTATTACCCATGGTCCAAAGCAAAAAATTCCAGAGGAGGCCTCTGACTGGCCCCTGGTACATCAGATGTTCATCTCTGCTTTGGGGTATGAGGCCTATAAGACCATGTCATCTCCCATTCAAAATGCAAGATTGGATTCAAAGATGGGCCAAGTGTTTCCCAGAAGAATGGTTCTGTTCTCAGAAAATACATGGATCCTGAGTCACAATAACTACCCACTGTATTTTCTGGCACATCTGTATTATGAGACAGATTCTCATAATTTGTCCCTGCCCTTATGACTCGAATGAGAAGGTACTGATTAATTCAGTCGAGAAGTTATTAACAAGTGACTAACATCTAGAAAACATGACCCAAGAAACACTGACTAAAACACAAGATAGTGTCTCCCTCTGTGGCCCAGACTGGAGTGCAGTGGCATGATCTCAGCTCACTGCAACCTTCACCTCCGGGCTCAAGCAATCCTCCCACTTCAGCCTCCCAAGTAGCTAGAACTACAGGTATGAGTCACCATGCTCAGCTAATTATTGTATTTTTTATAGACACAGGTTTTCACCAGGCTGCCCAGGCTGGTCTCAAACTCCTAAGCTCAAGCATCCACCTGCTTCAAAATCCCAAAGGGTTGGGATTATAGGCATGAGCCACCACACCCAGCCCATGTTTTCCTATGTCATCCTTCCCTCTTCTGCACTCGATATCTAACACACTCATACATATGTACACTCATGTGCACACACATACACATACAGGCACACTAATAAATTCAACGATAAATGCCAAAATGTAACAATAAAACGTTTCAGCATTCTAACTCTTTACCTCTTTTCTGGCTACCATATTTAATTTATGTTTTCATTTAAAGGTATTGATTAATTTAATTAAGAACTTAATTCCAAACTTTGATAAAGACTGGCTTTCATTTTCTCTTTCAAAAATATATCTTGAGAGTGGTGATGTTTTATTGTTGAGGTTTTTCTTCACAGAGATAACTAAGAACGAAGTATTTTCTTCCAGTGTACAGATAAATCTGTAATTCTGCTTGATTATGTTATAATGAATTTTGCAAACATTCCTTAAATCCAAAGATACAGTTTATCTGTTCAATGGTAACTATTTGTACCTTATTTAAACATTTTAATTTACCTCCCAGTCACTTGGAAGCCCCAATGGTCTGACATAATGCACTAGTTAAATTTACTTGCCAAGTTTACATTTTAATACTACTACATAAAATAATTTAGAGCTATAAACTATAGAATTTCCTAGAGAAACAACAGTTTATAAATAACTCCAGAGAATGGTGTATTTGAATTAATAAACCAGGCATTCTACTAGTACTAGTGGTGTAATAATAATTGAGACCTTGTCTTTGTCTTTGTATTTAGTAAGGGAAGCTCTCCCATAGGTTTCATTTTGTACCTTTACAGCTAGAATTAAATCTCATGACCATTTCCAGATTCCAGAGGGTATGAAAAGCCAAGCATTTCTCTTAATAGCATCAAGAGCAAAGGAAGGCAGGGAGAACGGAGTTGAAATGGACATTTAGTGAGCTGTCTCATCCTACCAGCTACATGGAATTTACTTGGAAGACAGATTTAATCTGCAGACATGGGCTTTCTAATTGGTGTTGTTTCAGTTCTCTGCTTTCTTCCTTGGGGTTACATAAAATTCCTAGGAACAGTACTGAGTTTGTTCATTGTATCAGCTATCTTCTCTTGTATCTCTTCCAGTCCTGAACCTCTTTTCTGCATTTTGGCCAAATTTTTCAAGACTGTGCTTCTCATCAAATAATTTTAAATTTTTACATCATTATCTTTTAAATTCTGGTCACGCATTCTTAGTTTCCTATTGTTGTCTTGTTGTGACTATTCTCTTAAGTAATAATCATATTTTTTTTTCTTTAATAAAGGTTCCAGTTCAAAGCTCTCATCCTAATCCCTCAGTTTTTGGAAAGTTATTTATGATATGTATCACTAATTTATTGATGTAGAATGTCCTACTTCCATTTCCTGTTCCTTGCATGATTAACAGTGGTTTAGGTGAATAGACAAAACCCCTAGAATGTAGTATACTAAGATATTTTCAGTTTTGATAAACATCCATAATACTTTGACAATGGAGAGCTAAATGTAACTCAACTCCAATTTTTCTGTCCTCATCCATTCTTTCTCTGTGGTCTCCTACAACTAGTTATTTCTGAATGAGTATAAAATAATAATGAAGGAAGGGCAGAAAACAGTGATGTTGCCACCTTCACTCACGAAGAATTAAGTGGATGGAGAGTTTTGGGGTTAGTAGAGCTCATGATTCAAGGCTTAGACAATGGAGAATTGCAAAAGATCTTCCTACTGTTTAAATTAATGGATTCCATTTCCTAATGTTAATATACTACAGAGTATACATGGGCATTTCTCAACATTTCCAACGGTAATTTGTTATTCAGTGTTACTTTTCAATGTTATGAACGCTTGTTGTTTTCTGTTCTTCCTGGGCATTTGGGTATAGGGCTGGAATGGGCTATATTGGGGAAGGCTAGTCAAATGCCATTTTATGCTAGCAATCTCGTCAAAGATGATCAGAAAGAAACTCAGAGGTAAGAGGAAAAGGAAAGCAATA
Organism: Macaca nemestrina; assembly: GCF_043159975.1. Taxonomy (NCBI): domain Eukaryota; kingdom Metazoa; phylum Chordata; class Mammalia; order Primates; family Cercopithecidae; genus Macaca; species Macaca nemestrina. The sequence goes on from NC_092128.1 coordinate 43,447,023, forward strand.
GAGACGTGTGTACTGATTCTGCACCTCCGGAGAAATCCGTCTTGAGCGATACATATTTTAAGGTGTAATTTACATGTTTGTGAAAATTCAAAGTTAATTAAGAACACAAAATACAAGTCAATGCTCATATGTTTGACTATGTCTTAGTCACAATTTTTTTTTAATAGGGCTCCCACAATCCTACTTAAGATCCTCTAAGTCACTAGTCAATTTTAAAATGTCTTCCACAATTTCCTTAACATTTTTATAAGCAATTTTCATTGTCTTTATTAGTTCCTCCTTATTTAAATTTTTCTTCTTCTTTCTTTCTTAAAGACATTTTTAAAATGAACTCAATATATCAGCCTCCTTAGTGCAATAATTAATTATTTGCTTCCTCTCATTTATTAGTTACCCTATTTTTTTCTTCTGTTCCTGTCTTCCCCCTGATACATCTGTTCTACACTTTTAAATTCTTCTTATAATAGATTGAGTCAGGGTTTTTAAATTTTTTACTTATATTTTATTGGTTTTGTTCTTCTATTTATAAATATACTTTCTGTTGGGAGGGGGTTGAGTGAAAATATATGGTAAAATTGACTGTTATACTCTAATTTGAATTATTTTTCTATTACTTTTCACAATGTTTAATACTTACTATTAAAAAAGTGGTTTTTCTATTCCCTTTATTCTGTGATTTTTCTCAGGGACCTCCATGATGCCTCAGGACACCAATTAACCCTATCTATAACTACAGAAAAAAGAATCATTGATATATTAAGACAGGTTGAGGATTAATTAAAGATGGTGATTTTTTTTTTAAAAGTAAGACTGTTCCTTCATTCCCACTGCAATACACAACTTTGTGTTTGTTCTTTACCTTTTTAAGGCCTTAATTTTATCTTAGAAGAAGACTTATAATTTAATCTTAGAAGAAAAGACAAATATATTTTTAAGTATGCATAGTAATACAAATAAATGGTAAAATACTGTGAAGTGGAGGTTTATGTCAGATCTTCTTATCCTTTTGAATAAGCTTATGCATTCATGTTTTGCAAATAGCTCTTTAAATCAGATGGAATTTGTTCTTATGAATGAAATCACTAATTCTTAAGAAATCTGACTAACACAAGGGGGCAGCATGGTATAGTAGAAAGAGCACTGGGCTTAGAGTCAAGAGCCTGAGTTCTAGTCTCATCTATTGGCAGAGGGAAAGGGAGTAACCACTTGAACATTTTCTAGGGGGGACTTGGGGTGGGGCTTTTTCTCTTCATCTCTAAAATTAGGGGTACTGACTATATAATCTTAAGGGTTTCTTCAAAGTCTAAGCATCTATGTTGAATTTGCCTTTTTTTAATAAATAGTTTTTACAAAGGTAGAAGGGAATTAAAGGGAAGTCCAAATTCACAGTGGTAAGATTTAAATTAAATGAACATGTTTTCATCTTTATAATTTGTGAGGGGATAGAGTGAGCTCCTTCCTGCCACCCGTGCCCCCACTCCCAAGAGGGAATATTGTGCATTGTAACAATTGAGCTGACTCTGAGTCAAGGAGGGCTCAGTGAAATGGTCACACAACAAAATGGTGACTGCAAATTTCAGGTGACTATAAAAACTCTAAAAAAGCTTTGCCCCAGCAATGGCTTAGTTGTATGTTATGCTGAGAGGGCAATTGTGAACTCTTCATTCTCCAAGAGGCTAGCAAGCTGTTGGTAAGGCACATAGGGAACTGTCAAAAAGAGAAACCCATGGGAGACCCCATCATTGTTCATCAGCACAGTCAACTGAAGTCACTGTTGGTGCTCATAGAAAGTTATAAAAGCCATTGGTGGGAACCAGCGATGAGAACTTCTTTGGGGAACTCCCTTTCATTGGTATTTTTAGATTGAGTGGCGTACTATGGAGGACCTTTCTAAGTTTCTGGTCTGTCCCACCAGTCCAATATATCCCTTTCATGTGGAGAGTAATTTGCTGAGAGAAGCAATTTTATTTGGTTTCTAACCTGGAGTTGGTGACCATATTGTCTGCCACATGAACTTACACTACCGATGGTTACTGATTTGATCAGGAGTTAACCATCAACTCAATGAGAGTCAACCATGGAATGGTTAGGGATTATGAGGTGGTTTGGAATTAAGTTCTTTCCAAGAAGAAAGATCATTAATTGGCCAAATCAATAAAAGTCCATTTCTTTGTAATTTGAACTAGAGATATGGAGAAAATATCAACATGTTAGTAGCAGAAACATAAGCTAAAAGACCCACAGTGAAAAGGCAACATGTAGTTGCTAGAAGGGAGAAGATGGCATAATTAAATGTAAATTCTAAATTAGTATATGCTGTGAAGTAGAAAAAATCATCACAGCGTACAAGTAATGTTTTTAGTTGGTAGGTGCAAAAGAAAAACATACACATCAACTGAAAGACCACATGAGAAAAAATCATTAATTACTACTGTTGGGGAGGCAACAAGCTAATGCAGTCACAGGTTCAACTTTGGATACTTCCACTATCTGAGGGTGTTCTGACTTCAGAGACAATGACAAGCCAACTATAAAGAGTCAACTATGACTCTTTTCCATGTGTTCTTATGAAGACTGATTACATGGCTAAGATTCCTATTCCTGTCTCAATTATTCTCATACACTTCCTTGAAATAAATTGTTTTGTTTGAGCGAACAAAAGTAAATTTGTACAGTGTGTCATGACTATAAACTTATCTCAAAAGGTGCAAAAGCAAGTTATAAAGTCATGTGAGGTAAACAAAATCCAATCACATAGCATTTTAAATATCAGTTAAGAATATATAGTTCAAGAATGAAGTTGTTCAGAATTCTGTCAAGTTCAAAGATTTTTAAGCTTTCAGTAAGGCAGGTTTATAAAGAGCAAAAGAAATGCAAAATCCAATCAAGGTATTAGCTTGTTTGGCAAATTGGCCAAACTTTGCCAATTGACAAATTTACTTTGCCAATTGGCAAAATGCTAGGTATTATCAAAAGAGGGCACTGGAGAGATCCGGCAAGGCTGTAATAAAGGAAGACACCTCCTTTTGGGGTTCTGGTCTTCCATTACTATTATTCAGTGCAAAACTTCAGGAACTCCTATGGAAGCAATCTAGCTGTGCCTTCATGTCATGATCTTGCCAACAACCAATTCTGAACTTCTAGCTCTTCTTGGCCACACCCTCCAGCCACTGTGGGCACTCCTACAGACTACCTCCCATTCACGACCTCTAGGAATTTCTTCACAACCAGAAGTCTACATGTTTCTCCTATTGGAAGAAGTCTGCCTCTCAACCTTGGCAGCAAGAATCCCTAGTCATTGATTTTGTCCATTTGTTTCCGCTTATTTTAGTTTGTTATTGTCCATATCCCCTCAGCTTACAGGTAGTAGTTGCTTTTTTGTACTTGCTACTTCTGGACTTTTTAAAGTGCTCTTTTACCTCTCTTATCCTTCTTCTACTAATTAACAATTCTCTTCATTAAGTTCAAATAACTCTATGGTTATTGCCTCCTGTTGGATCCTATATGATGGAGCTGCATATGTTTTGCTGACTTCTATTAGTACTGAATCAAAAGATTTGGCCTACATGATTATCTCCTTTGAGTAATTAAATTAGTGACACAGAAAAAAGAAATTGAATTTAGGATGTCACATCGGGATGGCCAATAATAACACAGTCAGCATCCCATTCAAAAGCTTAGGCCATTGCCTCCATTAGTGAGAGTGCATATTTTAACCCTAGGAAGATTTTATAATAAATATAGAAAAGTATCTGAGGTTGGATTCCAAGGAAACAGTCTGAGATGGAGATTTATGTGCAGAAGCTTTTTTGGAAAGGGCTCTCCCCAAAAAGGAGAGTTGACATGGATGCATCCCGATAAAGGTCTCAGAAGATCCACAGGGAGCTCAAGTGCTGAGATGGCCATTCAGTGTTCTTCCATCTTGATAAGGTTTAGGACAAGGAGTTGTTAGTCTCCATCACCCAGTCATTTGACTTGGGCTGATTCTGGGAAGGAAAGTTATCCGGGGAATTTTGAAACAAATCTCCTTAACTAAAGGGAGCTTCCAGAGAGTGATTTGACTGACAACCTTCCCATCAGCTGTCCACACCACCATTAGCTGGAGCAATGGGCACCACATTTCTAAAGGGGGTTTCTGAGCAGCTGTGTTAATTATGTACTGCTACTTAACAATCCTCCCCAAAATTTGGTGGTGTAACACAATGACAACATGGATTTCGATCACAAATTACAATTTGGACATGGCTCGGGGGGATAATCCTTTTGCGTTCCACTCAACATAATTACAATGGCTCAAAGACTGGGAGTTGAAATAATCTGGAGACTTGCCACTCATGTTTGTTTGTTGATGCTGATTATCAACCAGGACCTGGGCTTGGGTTGTCAGCCACCCTAAACATGGTAGCAACATCACTTCCTCTAAATTTTTTTTTTTTTTGAGGCAATAGTAAAATGTTGCTTAAGAGGTAGAAAAATAGATTCTGCTGTTTGATGGGGAGTGAGGTGTGACCAAAAAAACTGTCGTGACTATTTTTGGAAAATATAATCTTCCACAGCAGCACACCATAGAATCTACTGTAAAAGGAAATTTTAAAATAGTGTAAATATTTTGTTAAGAATGAATTTGTGTATGGTTGACATTTTATTTATGTTGATATGTAAGGTAATTTTGGCTTTTAATGCAAAGACTACAACTCTAATTTAAATGTAATTGAGCAATTTAGAAAAGACTTTAAGTTGAAATTTTAATGTGTTCCTTTTCAGAAACAGAACTTTTAAGAAAATGTAAATCTCACTGTATTAGATTAACAAAATTGTTTTAGTACTAGGAAAGATCTGGTTAATTTAGTTAAAATGTTTTAAAATTAAAAAGAATGTGTACATTTATAAATGCCATTTAAATGTCTGAGAAAATATCTGTGTAAATGAGACAAAACATTATTCATTTAAAAAAATTATTAAAATCCACACATTGACCAATAACAATATTTAGATTGGCAAGCTGAATTTAAGGATTAGGGCAAAACTATAGTTTTTAATGTTTAACTTCATTTAATTGAACAACAGCTTTTAGTTCCTCCAATAAAATTCTGAATAGTCTTTTTTGCATGTAAAAATCTAGCTTTTTAAAATTTATTTATTTATTTTTGAGACGGCGTCTTACTTTGTTGCCCAGGCTGGAATGCAGTGACACGATCTTAGCTCACTGCACCTCCGCCTCTTGAGTTCATGCAATTCTCCTGCCTCTGCCTCCCAAGAATCTGGGATTACAGGCGTGTGCCACCAGGACCAGCTAATTTTTGTATTTTCTGTAGAGATGGGGTTTCACTATGTTTGCCATGGCTGGTCTCAAACTCCTGACTTCAAATGATCCTCCTGCCTTGGCCTCCCAGAGTGTTGAGATTTACAGGCATGAGCCACCATGCCTGGCCTCAAAATCCAACTTTTGGATGTCTCTTTTTTTTCCTCACCAAAAACCTCTCATCAACATAACCAACAAGTCAACTAGCACAGAGATATTGATTATAAATCTCAAATATTTAACACAGGATTTGACCTTAATAGGCTTGTAGAAATTTATAGTTTCAGCACAGATCAAGTCAGCTGTATGGACAGTGCCACGTGCTTAGGACTGCAATCTCCCCGAGATCGTCTTCCAAAGCTACTCTTTTTCAGGAGCTTACAGTGTGAAACAGACAAAAGCAGAGTTGCTTTGTTCATAAAGGCTGAAATAGGGCTGGGGTTGAATTTGGCCCTGATCAATGCATTTTCACCTCCCTTTTACAGCACATTTTGAAAACCACTGGTTGGTCTAGCAGATAAAGTAGTTCCAATTTAAAAGCTCAGGGTATCATTAGCAACTTTACTGTCGGTGATCTACTGATTAACTGGAAGTAATTTTTTTTTTTCTTGAACTAAGAGACTCCACAGGGTCAATTCTAAAGGTTAGAGCATACATAACATTATTTCTTTTAGAAATTTCCTTTAAAACTGTACCTTAGAATTATAATATGTTCTAAAGAAAATATGATTAGACTTTCAATGGGTTTTTTTTTTCTGTAAACATTTCTTTTGTGTCACATGAACTTTTTGGCAAAATAGTGTTATGTTAAATAAGCTGGCTTGAGACATAATTAAAGACCAATAGTTTTCCATCCAGAAAACATATGAAACATGTCAAAGTTGTTCTAGCTTCTAGATTTCATTGTAGATTGTCCAGATAAACAGATTCCAGCTTTGAGATTATTTGGTTTAAAAATGGAAAGGTAAATTAAATCCCAAATCTACATGGTAGCATATTTGGGGTTATTTATCAGCAATTAATGTGACAAAATATTTTTGACTTTGTGGCCCTCAACTGAGTAAACTGTAACAATTTATTAGTATTTACCATTGTCATTTGTCAGAATAACCTACCTACTCTCACTCCTAATGTACTACCTATCCATGAAGACTCAGTGGTGTAATCTTCTTGAATAAAACAAAAATAATAAAAATAAAACAAAAAAAGTAAGTTAGTACCAGTATAATGAGGCTTCATTATTTTAATTTTATATTGTATTGAATAAGTGATTTCAAGTTTTTGTTTAGGCTTTATTATGTAAAGGGAATAATGCTTTCATTACAGCTTATCTATTGCTTTAAAACTTCAAAGATGAAAAACATTAGAGGCCTGTTGTAGCTGAGCTCTTCAGGAAGCAGCATCTGAGATGGGGATTATAGACTCTGGTTTTAGATACATCTGTAGTTTAAAAATGAGACCACGTGGAATTTATGGCAAGCCCCAGGAGAATGATGATAATATGGAGTCCCTGGTTTCTGGAGCAAAACCATGATGTCTTTAGCATAAAAATTATACACCACTTAAAAAAATAGGAGCTGGCATGCTCCTGGGTTCTAGAAGAGAATGAACATGTGACCATTAGGCATGAACTGATTACGCAGTCAGAGCTAACTATCATGAGCTGGGCTCTGTTAGGCTTCCCCAAAAATAAGGTTCAGTGAGCCCAGCAATACATTATAAGGGAGAATTGTACAGCTGGGATCAGGCCAGAGCAGGGTCAAAGAGCAGACTCCTGTCATCACCACCATTTTACTGGTGTCTCATATTCATATCTATTGCTTATACCTATGGCTGTACAGAGTCCTGTATGGCCAGCTAGTAAAGGAGGAAAAGGCTAGTCCTTAATATATGCACAGGTAAACTGAAGATGCTCTGCTGCTTAACTCAGGGATGACCCTGAAAGACAGTAGTGAAGAGTATTCTTCCCAGTGGGCAGAACTCTGGGCGTGATGCAGCTGGTTGTCTACTTTGTATGAAAAATGAAGTGGCCTGGATGGGATGTCCACAGTCTATAGTTACTGTCTTGGCTGGTTGTTCAGGGACCTGGAAGGAGAAAGACTGGAAGTTTAAGATCAAGGATGTCTGGAAAAGAGTTAGGTGGAAAACTGTGTGGGAGTGGAAATGAAGTGTAAAATCTTTCCAGAAAATCACATAAGAGTTGCATGTATTTCATATCTCCATTTCAGATCACCTCCCACATGCTCCTAAACTGACATCACCCAGGCTTTCAAACTCATTATACCAAGGTCACCAATGGTCTCCATCCTGCCAAATCCAAAGTCTGTTCTTAGCCTTTACTTACTTACTCTCAACAGCATTGGGGGTTAAAGGTTGTCTTTCTGCTTCTGAAACAAGTTTTTCCATGCATCTTCTAGGATATTACATTCCCCTGGTTTTCCTTTCATTATATTGAATGTTTGTTTTTAGTCACTTTTCCAGACTTCTCATATTCCTTTTGTCCTTTAAATGCTGGAACATCCCAGTGCTAAATCCTTGGCCCTCTTCTCTCTATGTATATTCACTCATTAGCCAATATTACCTAAACCTATGGCTTTCAATGACACCCACAGCCCTGACTGTTCCCTGAGCCCCAGACTGGTATGTTCAACCATCTATATGCCACCTCCACTTGGATGAATAATGGGTATGCCTAACTTCAAATGTCCGAACCAGAACGGTAGATTTCCCTCCAAAACCTGCTTCTCCATGGAGTCATCCTTATTTTCCTTCATGATACATCCCATCTGCTCCATCAGCATCAGATCCTAATATTGATGCTCAAAGCACAGTATAAACTTGACTCCTTCTCACAACCTTAAGCAACCTTCCTAGGCTAAGCCTCCTGAAGTACCCTGAGAGCTAACTTACTGACTGACATCCAGGGTTATATTCCTGTTATGCTGCAAGGTCAGTAGCCAGTACACAACAGAGGTGTCTTACTGGCCTTTTTTTTTTTTTTTTTAAAGACATGAAGTCATATCATAGGTCAAAGCCTACCAGTGGTTTCCAATTACATTCAGAATAAAGTCCAAACTCCTTGCCGTACATAAAAAGGCCCTCCCAGATTTACCCCTGCCTGCGTCTCGGATCCCTTCTCCTATTCTCCCAGCCCATTCCTCTCTTCATTTATTCTTTGGCCAACCAGCAATCTCACCGTTGCCCAAAGGTGTGTTTATTCCTCCTCTAGGGACACTGTTCTTGCCATCTTGCAAAAACCCTTCTTGTCCAGATTTTTCTGTGGTTTTCTCCCTTACATCATTCACATATCTAATCAAATTTCACTACAATAAAAATTTTAGTCGGGTGCGGTGGCTCATGCCTCTAATCCCAGCACTTTGGGAGGCCGAGGCGGTCGGATTACCTGAGGTCGGGAGTTGGAGACCAGCCTGACCAACATGGAGAAACCCCGTCTCTACTAAAAATAGAAAATTAGCTGGGCGTGGTGGTACTTGCTTGTAATCCCAGCTACTGGGGAGGCTGCGGCAGTAGAATCACTTGAACCCGGGAGGCGGGGGTTGCGGAGAGCTGAGATCGTGCCATTGCACTGCAGCCTGGGCAACAAGAACGAAACTCCATCTAAAGATTAAAACAACAACAACAACAAAAATAGCCTGAGAAGATTATTTGCAGATTATTTAAAACACATACCCCTGGACCGGCTCGGTGGCTCATACCTATATTCCCAGCACTTTGGTAGGCCGAGGCGGGCAGATCACGAGGTCAGGAGATACAGACCATCCTGGCTAACACGGTGAAACCCTGTCTCTACTAAAAATACAAAAAATTAGCCGGGCGAGGTGGTGGGCGCCTGTAGTCCCAGCTACTCAGGAGGCTGAGGCAGGAGAATGGCGTGAACCCGGGAGGCCGAGCTTGCAGTGAGCCGAGATCGCCACTGTACTCCAGCCTGGGCGACAGAGCGAGACTCCGTCTAAAACAACAACAACAACAACAACAACATCAATAACAACAAACCACATACCCTTTAACCTTCTCCTTAGCCTCTACTGTTTTTCTTCAAAATACTAACTGCTGTCAGCTGTGATATAACCATTTCATGTGTTTATTTTCTCCCTTTCCTTGTAAAACACAAACTCCTGAGGCAGATACTTGTTGGTTCACTGCTTATCTTCAGCATCTAGAACTATGCCTGAAATTCTAAGAAACTTGGATAATATTTGCTGAATGAAAAATAAATTTTGTAATTTATTATCTTACCAACCTTGGAAGATATACAATGCTTAAACTATTTTGCAAATGAAGAACATGAGTCAGGAAGGTTAAGTAATGTGGTAAAAAATCACTTTGTTTTATTCAGTGTTTCTATATGATAACTTAAACAGGAAATTTCTTTTAAACCTTAGGAGCAGGGAGAAAATGCTTGCTTGGGGAATATAATAAAAGTGTTTGTTGTTGTTGTTGTTGTTGTTGTTTAGCATTATGTTTTCTTTTTGACCTTGGCTTCTAGGAAATTACAGTTAGATTTCCACTTAAACTACTGCATTATTTTAATTTTTAATTTTCATGAATACATAGTAGGTGTATATATTTATGGAGTACATGAGATATTTTGATAGTGTGTTTTTGTTGTGCTGTTGATTCTTATGCTTTGTATATTTTGTTTCACTTTTTCATATTTACACGTTTAAAAAGTCTTATCCAGCCAGAAATGATAGTGCATGCCTGTATTCCTAGCTATTTGGGAGGCTGAGGTGGGAGGATAGATTTGACCTGGGAGTTCAAGGCTGCAGTGAGCCATGATTGTGCCACTGCACTCTAGCTTGGGTAACAAAGTGAGGCCCTGTCTCAAAAAAAAGAAAGAAAGAAAAAAAAAGCCTTATTCTATTCTGCTTATGCTAAAAATAGTATTTTAAGCTTTAAAATTCAAGTGAATAAATTTGGCAAATTTAGTCAACTTAAGGTCAGAATAAAGAAAGAATAGACTATATGGTATGTATTTTTTGTACTTGCAGGTAAAAGAGTTAGCAAAGTAAAGTGAGAGCAAAATGATTTTTAACAGTCTTTGAGATGCTTTACAGATTTATCAGGGAAGGAAGAGCTCAGAAAAAAAGAAACACCAAATAATGAATGAGGGTATACGTACTATTAATAATTCTGCTAAAAAGGCTGATATATTGAGCTCATTTTAAAAAATCTCTTTTTAACAAGAAAAATGAAGAAAGTTAACGTGGGCAATTAGCTACTGACATGACCACTGCATATGTAGGTAATGATCAAAAACGTGTGGGTGGTATGACCAACCGAACCTCTCAAAGGAAGATGCACTGCCTGGCATGAGACACTGTCTGGGCATTAGTTAAAAGTTCTAGGGAATGTAGGTCAATTATTCATTTGTTTTAAATACTTTTATATTTATTTTCACGTAGTTGTTTGATTTTACAACACACTAACATGTTTTAAGTTTACTACGAAATTGTTTAATTAAATATAAATAATACTTAAAATTTTCAGTCTTTTTAAAAAGCATAGCCCATGGCAGGGTGCGGTGGCTCACACCTGTAATCCCAGCACTTTGGGAGGTGGAGGCCAGTGGATCACCTGAGGCTGGGAGACGAGACCAGCCTGAGAAACATGGAGAAACCCCGTCTCTGCTAAAAGTACAATGTGGTGGCGCATGCCTGTAATCCCAACTACTAGGGAGGCTGAGGCAGGAGCATCACTTGAACCCAGGAGGTGAAGGTTGTGGTGAGCCGAGATAGTGCCATTGCACTCCAGTCTGGGCAACAAGAGTGAAAGTCCATCACAAAAAAAAAAAAAAAAAAAAGAGTAGCCCATTTATAATTAGTAACAGAAATATCCTTTTAGAATTTTCTTTGCTGTGAAAAGAATTTTTTCCATTTAAAACATACTATCTCTGACCCTCTTAGAAACAAAATGGATTTGTAAGCATATTTACTTAACACTACATGATGTGATACTATGTTGTTACAACACATCATTTCATGTCATGCCATATATCTTATCATAGCATAATGTATTTTTAATGTATTTGTTTTTTATTTATTTATATCTGTATAGAAGAATATAAGCTCTATGAAGTCAAGGGTTGTGTCTCTTTAGGGTTATATCCTGGAATACAACAGATCTTCAGTAAGTATTTACTGATGAATGAATGAGTAGCTTACATTTTCAGTTTAATGAGAGACTTGCTTACAATAATTACATTACTGAAAGTTTCACAGTTCTCCATAGGTCTCTCACATTCTACATGCCCTGCAAGCTGAAGCACCAACCATCTTATGAAGGATGTTTGTTTGTAGAGCGGTGTTGAAAAATTGGGAGAATGTTTCCCTCTGGAGAAAATAGCAGGTTTGTTTACTGTCCAATATAATACAGAATGTGTTTCTCCCCAGGGAAAATACCAGCCAAGTTTGTTTACTGCCGTTTTAGATGAAGGCTCCCTGAACTTCGGGTCCCTTTCCTGTTACACAATCTACTGCATGTGCAGGCTTCATCCGGATGCATTTCACTGTCCTGTGGGAACTTGGGCTTCAAAAACCAGAATAAGAAACTGATGATACTCTAGATACTGCTATTACTGTAATAAACGGCCCTTTATCTCTGACTCAGGTGTGTCGTTCTTCTGCCAGCACCTGTGAAACTGTGATGGATTAACTTGATCCTTGCATGTGGAGTGAAAACTCATAGCCTGCATAGTTTTTGGAATTCTGTTTTCAGTTAAAAATTTTAACATGAACTTACATTGATATACAAAAAGATACCTAGTAAGAAACCTCCTACTGTAAAAAGTATAATTCTGAAAATAAAATAAAACCCTTAGTCTCAGGTGGGAAGAGGAATGTATAGGTTCTCCTGACATGTGGGATGAATAAAATAGGAAAAGAAGAACGGTAATAGAAAGATCCACTTGATAAAAAGAAAAAAGGAAAAAATAAACACCCACTTGAAAACGATATGAATATTTTTAAAGCAAGAAGAATTTGCATTTCTATTTTATAATATGTTACTTTGAAGAAGATATATTGTTTTCTATTTATTCAACAAATATTAAACATACAACAGCATCCTATACACTATACTTGGTACTAAGTTTTCAGCATTGAACACAATAGGTCAAGTTACTTACCAATCCCTTGCAGCAGAAGATCAGGTTCCTACAGTACCATAAGTTACTACTACAGTAGAGGATCAATTTTCCCTTGTAGGGGAAGATTTATAATAAATACGTTTGTTTAAAAAAAATTAAAAAATGAAGGCAGTCAAAAATGTCTGAGATAGAGTATAAAAGAATAATAGATTTACTGATTTAGTTAAAGTGGCCAGAATCTTTCTTGACCTTAAAGAGAAAAGAAAATTTTAAATGAGACCAACAGGATAAAATGAACCAGCCATGCAGAAGTCGGGAAGATCATGTGAAAAGGCCCTGGGATGGGAAAGACCTTGATCTGTTTGAAACTGAAAGAAGCCGGGCGCGGTGGCTCACGCCTGTAATCCCAGCACTTTGGGAGGCTGAGGCGGGTGGATCACAAGGTCAGGAGATCGAGACCATGGTGAAACCCCGTCTCTACTAAAAATACAAAAAAAAAAAAAAAAATTAGCCGGGCGAGGTGGCGGGCGCCTGTAGTCCCAGCTACTTGGGAGGCTGAGCCAGGAGAATGGCGTAAACCCGGGAGGCGGACCTTGCAGTGAGCCGAGATCGTGTCACTGCACTCCAGCCTGGCCGACAGAGCGAGACTCCATCTCAAAAAAAAAAAAAAAAAAAAAAAAAAAAGAAACTGAAAGAAGGGTCAAGAAGTAGGGTAGTTTTAAATAATACGGAGGCAATAACTGAAGATTCAAAAATTCAGTTTTGCATAGTTAATTTAGAGATTTTTTTTTTTTTTTTTAAGCCGGAGTCTGGCTTTGTTGCCCAGGCTGGAGTGCAGTGGCTCCATCTCCGCTCACTGCAAGCTCCGCCTCCTGGGTTCACGCCATTCTCCTGCGTCAGCCTCCCGAGTAGCTGGGACTACAGGAGCCCGCCACGATGCCCGGCTAGTTTTTTGTATTTTCCGTAGAGACGGGGTTTCATCGCGTTAGCCAGGATGGTCTTGATCTTCTGATCTCGTGATCCACCCGCCTCGGCCTCCCAAAGCGCTGGGATTACAGGCGTGAGTCACCGCGCCCGGCTTGATTTGGAGATCTTAAAGAGACATACAATTGGAGATATTTGGTAGAAAATTAGATATGCTAAACTATAGCGCCAATAATACACGGAGCTAGACATACGGAATTGTGATAACCAAATGATATTATCTGGAGGAGGAGACAAAATTGTGGTCTGAGATGGAGGGCTGTGAATCTTCCAACATTTAATTATAAATAAAGGAAAGAAAGAGAGCAATAAAAAATTAAAAGGATGTATTCTGGAGGTGAGAGGAAATTTAAAAGTATAGCATCACAGAACTCAAGAGAGGATGGTGCTTCACACAAGGGTGTGATCCTCAGTGTCAAATACTGAGGAAGACAGAAAGGTACTTGTGGAATTATGCTACACTGGCTTGCTCGGCATCTAGTGCATCCTGTTCAGTGAAGACTGTAATAATAAATGTGACATTTTCCATAATCCCATGCAGATTGGTTTCTGGATGTGACTGATTTTTCTAATTATGTGCTCTCCAACTGACATGGATTTTAAACTAAGTGGGAGAAAGACTGAAGCAGAAACACAGCCTTTTATTTTTCTTGTGTAAATGCAACAGATGTTATATAGTTCTGGAGTCTAAAATTCCAGTAGGGACTTCCTGATTAATTCATTGATTGCATCATCTTCCCAGTGAAAACAGACTGGGGAAAGCTTTCTGTCTCATGGATTGCAATCAGTGCAGTAAGGTCTTGAAGCTAATAGCTGGTGGAGTACATTCCTGATCCTTCAACTTCCAGATTGTGCCACAGGTAAACATTTCTTGGTTTGGTCCATGCTGTGGTGTTTTTCAAGCAACAATTCCTAGAGATCTTGCCTAGAGGCTTTTCTTCTAATACTTTCATCAAATTTTTAAAGTCCTAATTTCTCACAAATCCCTAGGAGTTTTAAAAAAAATAGCTGTGCTTTTTTCTGAGTTTTGCAACTGGACTGTAGCTGATTTGTTATGTCAGAGATAAGACACTTAAGAAATGAGAATCCATAGAATCTGGAATGGGTCATCTGACCTGACCTGATTTTGAAGGCAGGAGAATCTGGTTAAAAGATGATATGGTTTGGCTCCGTGTCCCCCCCACCCCCACCCGCAAAATCTCACCTTGAATTGTAGTAATCCCCACCTGTCAAGGCATGACCAGGTGGAGATAATTGAATCATGGGAACGGTTTCCCACATGCTGTTCTCATGATAGTGAGTGAGTTCTCACGAGGGGCTTTCCCCTTTGCTTGGCACTCATTCTCTCTGCTGCCTCCCTGTGAAGAGGTGCCTTCCATTATGATTCTCAGTTTCCTGAGGCCTCCCTAGCCATGCTCTTTTCCTTATAAATTACCCGGTCTTAGGTCTTTCTTCATAGCAGCATGAGAACAGACTAATACACAAGGAGAGGAAAAAATACCACTAGTCTGGCAGCCAGTAGAAAAGCATTTCCTTAAAAGGACTGTTCCTTTTAAGTTTATTCCTGGCTGGAATAAAGTGTCTGTTAAAGGCCAGGCTTTGGCAGATCATATGGCATCTGGTGCATCACAGAATGATGAGCATGAAGAATGCAAAAGTTTTGGATAGCCTGACTGTGTTTAGCTGTACTTGAGAGCTAAAGGAAGAATATGACAGGCTCAGGTCTCTACATTCTCGACTCAAGGTAGCATCAGAGAAAAAAATCTTTCATCTCTTTTACCTCACATTTAGATGCAGAGTCTGACTCTGCAACCTATAATGTAGATTCAATACAGCTTATCGAAGGTGTTTTATTTAATTAAATCAAATAATTTATTAGATGCTCACATGTGTTTTTAAAGCAATTTTACAGAGAATTAATTTTCAGAATAACTAGGATTTGTTTTATTCATATTTTTACATCCTGATTTTTATTTAAAACAATTGCTAAAGCAAGAAAAACTTTTAGCCTTGATGGGTTTAAATACTTTGCATTAATGAAAATGTTCCAGTATTTTACATATGTATAGGCTATATGTGAATGTTGCTTACATACATACATTGTGTCATGATCAAGTCAGGGTATTCGTGGTATCTGTCACCTTAAGTGTTTATTACTTTTATGTGTCTATATCATTTTAAGTCTCTCTTCTAGTTACTTTGAAATATACATAATATTTTTGCTAAGTATCATCACCCTACTCTGCCATCAAACATTAGAATTTATTTATCCTATCTAATTGTTTGAAGATTTTGTGCAAAGGTTAGGGCTTCAGTTTGGAAAAACAAGTAGGGTTCAGAGAATTAGATTAATGCCATTTAGAAAGATTGCAATGACTCTGAGTATCCCAGATTCAAACTGCACTGAGCGGAAGCAGCTTCTCCATTTCTTCTGAAGAGGCTGATTTACTTTGTTTAGAGATCCTATATGGATTTCTGAGTTTTTTTTCTGGTTATCTTTATGCTCCACCACTATTACAGCCCATGACCTCCAAAGTTCTATTCAGCGCCAGGTCTCCATGTGCCCAAGGGGGCAATAACCGGGTAAAACCGTGAAAAGAAGACTTACATGTCAAAATAATTGAAACCTGCACTAACATGTATGAGCAAAAAGCTGGGGAATATGTCTGAAAAGTCTTCAGTGGTAGACCATGGAGAGAAAAATATTTAGATAAAGCAAAATTTATCAATATGGAACATTTACCAAAGATTTTTTATTTGATATGATAGCTTGAGCACTTGTGAGTGGTTCCTTAGTTGGCTAACTAAAAGCAGAGTTCAACTGTTGTCTACACTGAATGAAGTGACCTGCTGAACACTTCTTGATATTATACACAAGACGGAAATCAAATACATAAAGAAGTAGGGATGTTTGAATAGATTTATCATGAGCAATCCACTCACCTACCCTCTAACTATGCTCACTCCTCTCATTTTAATGGCAATAATGAAATCTGCATGGCAGCATTTTACTGCCAGAGATAATGAAGCTAGGGTTACCATAATAGACACGATGTTAGAACAGGAGAGAGAATTGTTTCATCCATGGGGATCTTTGCTAGTGGCTAATGGATCATGGGTCTCTAAGATTGAAATAGATGAAAAGTACACTAAGGCACCACTTGGTCTCTTTAATGAATACAACTTTAGGTCTGGTGAAAAAAGAAGCTTGACCTATGTTCCACAAGAGAGTTGCATTTCTCATGCAATTACTAGAAAAGGGGATATCCTTGGGGGAAAATCCTGCAATGATATTTTATAAGATAAACGTGTACTATAAATCTTCCTCCACTTGCAGCTATTTACTAGAGTGATTGAGCACTGGGAAAGAAAAACGCAGACCTTTCAGGATTATGGGACATTGGCTTTAAACTAGCAATAATCCCTGGAGACATAGAATATCACTGATCAGAATAAGGGCTTATGAAGTCTGATGAAAACAGGAATTTTGCCCTGAGTTTATCTCACAGTGGTCTCAGTGAGTAGGTACAATTAGAAATTGCTAAAAACCCCACACTGACTCCCTGAATCCTGAAGTCAAAACTATCATCATAGGAAGAAGAAGTGGCTCAAGCTTCTCAACCCTGCCAAACTAGTAAACCATAAACGTACCATCTGTGGTAAATCAAAGCTATCAGTACTGCTCTCAAAGACTTGAGAGATACAGGGATGGTAATTTCTATCATTTATTTAATTTGGAATAAGAAAGGAATAAGATGCCAGAAATATGTGAATATATATAAAATATTTTTTTCTTCATTTCTTTAAAAGGATATGGATTCTTTAAAGCAAAATACTAGCAATGTTTGATGGGGTTTATAACATTAGAGAAGTAAATTCATGATAATGATAGCACAAATGATGGGGGTATTGTAAATGTCTTACATTATATTGAATCAATGTAAAAGTAATTCAAGTTTGATTGCAATAAATTAAGAATGCATGTTATTATCCCCAGAAACTAAAAACAATAAAACCAAGACTTAGTACTAAAATCTCAAAATAGGGGATAAATGAAATATTAAAATATACTCAATTAATACAAAAGAAAGAAGGAACAAAAAGGATGGGGAAAAGTAAACAAAAAGTAAGGCAAAAGCAAAAATTGTCAGATAGAAAAGGGGAAATGGATAAATCCAAAATCATGGTTGGAGAACTTACTCTATTTTTAGTAATTTATTTAAAAATCAGAGAAAAGTCAGTAAGAAGAAAGAAAATTTGAATACATATATTGAGAAACTGGATCAAATGATATTTAGAGAGCACTACTTGAAAATAAATATTGTTGGCCGGGCGCGGTGGCTCAAGCCTGTAGTCCCAGCACTTTGGGAGGCCGAGACAGGCGGATCACAAGATCAGGAGATCGAGACCACCTGGCTAACACAGTGAAACCCCGTCTCTACTAAAAAATGCAAAAAAACTAGCCGGCGGAGTTGGCGGGCGCCTGTAGTCCCAGCTACTCGGGAGGCTGAGGTAGGAGAATGGCCTAAACCTGGGAGGCGGAGCTTGCAGTGAGCTGAGATCCGGCCACTGCGTTCCAGCCTGGGCGACAGAGCGAGACTCCGTCTCAAAAAAAAAAAAAAAAAAAAAAAAAAAAGGAAATAAATATTGTTTACAAGTATATGCAGAATAGTCACAAGTTATACTGTATGTTGTGCCATGAAACAATGTCAATACATTTCAAAGAACTGACATTAGAAACAAAAGAAGTTAGAAAAAACAAGTGCTATTACTAAGCCTTTTTCACTCTTGTCCCTCTATTGAAATCAGAGGGCTCATTCAACTGTTCTGTTTCTCATCTGTATCTCTCACCTACAGAGAGCAACAGCTATGCATTTCTCAGACCCACACGTTCTCTGACAAGAGTGGAATAAAGTTTGAAATCAATGGTAATAAGATATCCTACATATTTGGAAATAAAGCTGCAAACTTCTAAATATTGACTTAGTCAAAACAAAAATACAAAGGATACTAGAATATATTTTGATATGAATGTAAATCAAAAATACTACATATTAAAATTTGTGATATGAAGCTAAAACAGTACTAAGAAAGAATATTGTAATTTTTGGATATATATTTCCAATATATTGGAAAGAAAATAAGAGAAACAGTCACTGAAATAGAAAAAAGAAAAAAAAAAACCTCTTAATACTGTTACAGTGGCAATTAAGTTTCTAACATGCTTTCTGGGGGACACATTGAAACCATAGCAGCAGTTAAAGCATTTGATAAAATTCAACATCCTTCATAATAAAAACTCTAAGCAAACTAAATTGAAAGAGAACTTCTGCTGGTCCAACTGCAGCAGTGTTTACAACTAATTAATCACAATCAGTCACAGATTTCT
The DNA here is from genome assembly GCF_043159975.1 of Macaca nemestrina. Classification (NCBI taxonomy): domain Eukaryota; kingdom Metazoa; phylum Chordata; class Mammalia; order Primates; family Cercopithecidae; genus Macaca; species Macaca nemestrina. Next base: position 43,465,806 of record NC_092128.1, read on the forward strand.
TTGTTCATTCTCCAGTCCCACTGCTTTGCTTTACTAGCTTAAAGAAAAAGAGACAGAGAACCTCATAATCTGATTTTTTAAAGTATCTAAAAACAAACAAACAAAAAGCTCACATTACATTACAGTAAACATTGTAGTTTAATGTGAGAAGTTAAATGCTTTCCCATCAAGTACAGGGAAAGGACAAATACAATTACTCTCGTATCACATCTAATCAACATGGTACTGATACAGGAGTTTTAGCTATGCAAAAAGAAAAAGGTATAAAAGTTGGAAAGAAAAAACAAAACTGCCTTTCTTTGCAGAAAATGAATGTGTATGTAGAAAATCCAAAGGAATGTGCAAATACATTATTAGAGTTCATAAGTGAAATTAGAAATATAACAGGATAAAGTTCAATAAAAATCAATTATATGTCTAAACACTAGCAATAATGAAATTAAAACTAAATTTTAGAAAGTAATATAACTTATAATAGCATCATAGGTGTCAGAAACCTAGGTACAAATCTAATTAAGGAAGCACAAACCTTTAACCTGAACATTTTAAAACTTTATAGAGGGAAATTAAAGAATAACTACATAAACAGAGGGATATTCAATATTTATGTATTGGAAGACTCAAATTTGTTAAGATGTTAATTTTACCCTTGATAATATAAAGATTTAATAGAATTTCAACCAAAGCCACAGGAGGTTATTTTACTAAAATTGATAAGATAATTTTTAAATGTATTTGGCAATCTAATGGTGCAAGAATATTTTCTGGGAAAAGATTGCACAGATTTGAGGGACTTACATCATAATTTTAAAATGTATTAAAAAAAGATAGTACGGCATAGTCAAAAAGATAAATAAATAAACTAAAGGAATGACAAAGAATCTAAGATGGACCTACACGTATTTAATAATTTGACTTAAGATGTCACTGAACTTCAACTGAGAAAGAACTATATTATTATATTTAAATGGTATTTAAATAGCTAAATATCAGTATGGAATAAGTGAACATTAACTTTTACCTCACATGATACAAAACACCTAATGTGAAAAAAAACAACAAAAAAACTTTCAGAACAAAACATGGAATGATATTTCTTGTCGTTGTTATAGACAAATATTCTTTAGATAGGATACACACACACTGTTATAAAAGAAAAATAATGAATCATATTCTAATAAAATTAGAAACTTGTACTTGTTAAAATTTACCAAATGGAAAGACATTTAGAAAAGGTGTTTGTGGCCGGGCGCGGTGGCTCAAGCCTGTAATCCCAGCACTTTGGGAGGCCGAGGCGGGCGGATCACAAGGTCAGGAGATCGAGACCACAGTGAAACCCCGTCTCTACTAAAAATACAAAAAATTAGCCGGGCGCGGTGGCGGGCGCCTGTAGTCCCAGCTACTCAGGAGGCTGAGGCAGGAGAATGGCGGGAACCCGGGAGGCAGAGCTTGCAGTGAGCCGAGATCGCGCCACTGCACTCCAGCCTGGGCAACAGCGTGAGACTCCGTCTCAAAAAAAAAAAAAAAAAAAAAAAAAAGAAAAGGTGTTTGTGTTACATATATACAAAAAGAACTTATATACAGAATATATAAAGAACACTTACTTTAGGAGGCTGACGCAGGTGGATCGCTTGAGGCCAGGAGTTCACAACAAACTGGGGCAATATCCTGAGACCCTATCTCTAAAAAAAAAAAAAAAAAAAAAAAAAAAAAAAAAAAAAAAAATTAGCCGATGTGGTGGTGTGTGCCTGTAGTCTTAGCGATTTGATAGATCTAGGCAGGTGCATCAAGAGGATCACCTGAGTCCAGGAGTTTGAGGTCACAATGAGCTGTGATCCTGCCACTGTACTCCAGCAAGGGCGACAGAGTGAGACCATGTCTCAAAAAACTAAACAAAACAGAAGCCGTATTGCTCAATTATAGAGGAGAACAAACACAATTTAGAGTGGCCAAAATATTTGAACAACTAAAAAGTATACACAAATAGCCAGTGAACATTTGAAAATATCCTCAATACCGTTACTCAAGAGGAAATGTAAACCAAACCACAATGAGATACTGCAACACTTCCACTCATACAATTACATTAAGAAGCCTTAGCAATGCAGGCTATTGGCAAAAACAAAGAACAATGGCACATCTCATACATTGCAGATAGAGTATAAAATGGCACAATTACCTTGGAAACCTGATAATATCCATCCATTCTATCATCTAGCAATATAAGAAAAAACTATAATTCTAGACATATAAAATACTGTTGATATCTAAAAGACATATTTAGATAGATAGTAGATAGATAGTATTGAACTAGTGAAACGCACAAAACGTAGGTGACTCTTATATTTATTTTGTTGAATAAAGGAAGCCAGACACAAAAGAATACATATTATGTGTGTCCATTTATATGTATCTCAAAAACATACAAAACTAATCCTTGGTAATAGAAGTCAAAATACTCCTTGCCTCTGAGTGGAGGAATTAACTAGGAAAACCAATGAGAGAAGGTTTGAAAGTGTCAAGAAGGGTCTATATCTTTATTTGATTGATAGTAACATGATAAACTCATATAAAAATTCATATTAAGTGTACACTTACTATTAGCGTACTTTAATTTATTTTGTGTGTGTTTCTTCTTGAGATTATATATACATTGATCCTGTCCACATGACTACTCAAAACAATAAATACATTTTATATCAAATGTTTTTACTACTTTTTTTTTTTTTTTTACTTTTCCTGACTACACAATTATTTATACAGGTTTTGTGAGACTCTATCCTTTCATGCAAAAAAAAAAAAAAAAAAAAAAAAAGTTAAAAAAATGTACAACCTCCCATGGCAAAAATCTTGTTTAATTAAGTATGACAGTATCTTCATTAAGAAATAAAAAGTATGTTTTGTATGTTAAAATTACACCTACAATGTCCTCCCAGAAAAATTGCTTGTTCTTGTTCTGTGATAAAAATCTATACTCACAGAGAGTCAAGAATGTCACTTTCTGACAGGCCAGAAATATTGTTAAACATAGGAATCTCTGAGAAAGGATTAGTCATGAGTTTAACAGGCAAAATCTGGAAGTCATAGTTTTGCTGATTCTTGGTTCCTGATCTTAGTAGATAAGTTTAAACACACAGCAAAATATCTCTGACACACAACAGCAAGTTACCATCCTAGAAGTTTTACAAATCCTCTGCAATGTCATTAACTCAAAAACCTTAGATTTTTGTGGCTCCATTTTTCAAAAATAAATGTTAAGGAAGTCTGGATGTGTTCATTAATATCACTTTTAACTCCCATTAATAAAACTGATCAAATACAAAATCAAATTAAAGATACTACCTTTCTTCAAATGTCTATGATCAAATCCTTGCCCTCAGGACAGAAATCTGCCCGCATGAGGGATTTTGGGGAAAAAGACTAACCCTTGGTCCTGCTGCATTGCACATAGACACACACAATATGTCCCACTGTACCATATTTTGCACTTTTAGATAAGCAAAAATAACATGCTTGTCTTGTCTAGTTTCAGTCCCCAAAGAATAATTCTAGGTATATAAAAAACTGTCGATATCCAAGATAAATATTTAGATAGATAGACAGATAGATAAAATCGAGGTACTAAAACACACAAAAACATGGATGAATTTTACATTCATTGTGTGAGTAAAGGAAGTCAGACACAAAAGAATACATACTACGTGTGTCCATTTACGAATCTCAAGTACATACAAAATTATAAGAGAGACTGGACATGGTGGCTCATGGTTATAATCCTACCACTTCAGGAGGTGGAGGCAGGAGGGAGGATCGCTTAAGGTCAGGAGTTTGAGATCAGCCTGGGCAAAACAGCAAGACCCTTTATCTACTAAAAATGTTTTTTAAAAGTTAACCAGGTATGGTGGCACACACACACAGCCGTAGTTCCTGCTAGCTGGGGGGTTGTGGTGGGAGGAGTTTGAGCCCAGAAGACTGAGGCTGCAGTGAGTCTCATGCAGTGAGCCTCATGAGTGCATGGTCACACCACTGCACTCTAGCCTCGACAACAGAGGCCTTGTCTTAGAACAAAAACTATGAGAAACAGTTTTTATTTCTAGTGACCAACTGAAACTTTGAGCATTTCCTGTTACTGCTACCATGATAAAAACAACATTATCATTGACTTTTGCAATGTTATTGTCAAAGGATGTGACAATATTCTTCATCATATTCTTCGCGACATATCCAGTCTCTTCATTGCACAAAAAGAAACATGCTTTATCCTTTTTATCGTGTGTACAAAAATGATGATATTGGTACCAATTAAAATAATGATATTGTTATCATTATTTTTGTACACATGATAAAATGGATAAAACATGTTTCTTTTTGTTGAATGAAGAGAATAATCTGAACTTACTAGTCTTGCTTCCCCTCCCCTTTCAATGCCTCTTGTGTTTTTATATTTGGGAAAGTGGACCTTCTCAAGTCTTTACAAACCAACTTTTTTTTTCTACTTGATGTTGTCTCTGAATTTTTCTTTCACAAAAATGAATTAGGCATATCATTATTAGTGTCTTAGCTGCCTTCAAAACACTAGAGACAGCATTTTGAAGGCGATTGAGATTCATGTACAACAGAGAACACAAGTTAATGTAGATATATTCACAAAATAGATATCTTCCAATGCCAGCAGTTAAACACGTTAGTTTTAGTCATACTTATTATTTCAATAAACAGAAAGTCACTTTTTATAATCATTGTGATTATATTTCAATCAAGCATTTTATGTTACATGATTACCATAACTTAGCTCTCATAGTATATTCATTTAAATGACAATGTAGTTTGGCTGCATTCTTTGTCAATGGAATCCATATTTGAATTGCCTATTCTTGTGTCTGTGGTTTTTTGGACTACATGGATTTTAGAGACTAATGCCTGCTTAAGTAGGGTGCAACAGAAACCCACATGCAACCAAGTTAGTCATTTAGTAGTCAGACAGTAATTTTAAACTCCTGGGAAATAATCTACCCTATAAGAAACAAAATCAGAACACACGGAGCTTTTAGGACTCCAAAAGATATAAAATCAAATCTTTAATCAAAGGAGGAAAAGTTTTAAGTATTTAACAATATTACTGGAAATTCTGAAACGTGTTGTAATCATACTAATTGACATGGTCTGATAGAAATAGAAATGTGCCAATTAAAAAATCATAATGCTAATTGGTCGCTCAGAAAAACACACAGTTATTCAATAATTTCACATTTATCACATTATTTTATTTGGGAGAAAATGCATTAAAATTTTTTCAACATTTCATAAACTAAAACAGGTGGGGAACAAAAAGAGAAGACATGCACCCAAAGAAACTAACTGAAACCTGGAGTAGCTGTCTGGGCAAACGAGAAAAAGACTTTCTAATTAGCTCTCTGATGCATCTACAGTCATCCCTTTTTACAGTTCAGGCAGCAGGATCTAGCCTACACTAGTGTCAGGGTTTATGTGTAATCTTCAGGTGTCATTGAATATAAATCTCAGTGAAAATCATGGTGATAGTCAAGAAATAAGCCCTTTCTTCAATTCTGAGCAACATACTGAAAAAACATCATAAGAGTTTGAAAAGGAGTTTTTTTCCCTCTGCTAGATGGAGAGTGTGTTTTTTTTTTTTTCTTTCCTCTTACCAAACTGACAATGATATAAAATTTTCTAACTTAAAAGATTTCTCTTTCATTTTTAGCCAGCTTACTTGATCTGGGGGTTAAGAATAGCTTCCCCTAATGGTGTCAATCTGGTGAAAGAGAAAGAGTTTCTCAGAGGAAGTAGCTAGTCAGTTGCTGTCTGGGCAAAGTGTAATGTAAAGAGAGTGGGACCATCCAGAACCCTCCTCCTCTGTCTCCTGCTTCTTCCACCACGTCCAGCTGGTTTTTCCTCAAACTATGGCTTAAAACTGAGAAAAAAGAAATAGACCTGGCAGAAGCATGTGACAAAAGCTCTATGGAAAAGTACCTTTACTACAACACTGACTCTGTAGCTCACAGCTAATTAATCCCACAATAGAATGTGAGTTGGCTAGTTGTATTTTGAATGTCCTCAAGTGGCTTCTCTTGACGGGACTTGCCACCAAGGGTTTTAAGCTTTCACCCTATTTAATATTCATGTCTAAAGAAGCAAGGTGCCTTGGGATATTAAGAATTTTTTAAAAATTGGTCCTTTAGGTTTCGATTATAATGGAAAATTCAACAGCTAGAGCTGCTGGAGACAAAAGGTGAACAATTCACATTCTGGAAGTAAACTATCAACTATATGCTGAATAGGAAAAGGCATAATTATGGGATAGTGAAGTGACAGTTTTTGCAATTGAGTGGCTAAGTAAATGGTACCCACATAAAGTTAATATCCCAAATGAATTATTCGTGAGAGTAAGGTTCTTCACAATAGAAATACCATTTCAACAAAAGATTTAGTTTGGATGGATGAAAGAGATGAAATCAATTTAAAAAATTAATTTATGGTTCTCTATTTAATAAAGCATCAACCCCTTATGTATATAACTTATTGCCTGTTAGTCATTAGGCCTTTGATATATACTGTGACTTGTACTATATTTAACCCATGGGAAGCAGGTTCAAAATTTGCTAGGAATTTAACTAGCTGTATGTTTTTTGCCAATAGTGTTCTATTGGCATGGTTGTGTGTATACAGCACGGAACTAAAGTGCAACTAAAGACAGAAAGGATTTGTCCAAAATTCTTAGCAAAGCAACTCTTGATTATAAATTCATGTTGTATCTTATGGCAGTTCTTTGCCCGGGTGAAATTTTGGAAAAATTCCCAAGTAATGCTGAGGGTCACTTTTGATTAAGAACCACTGTAACGAGAAGTTAGAATGCGAATGTGGATACTTCCTTACTCTTTTATTTTAGGAATAAAAATTTGAAAAACATTTATTCTTCATTTCCCTGTTTAATTTTCTTGTCTTTTTTTTTTTTAATACTCTGTGTTTTAATCCTTTAAATTTCTTCCTTTTGGTAACATCTACTTAACCATACCCATCAACTTTTCTAAGATGTGCCTGATTATCGTATTTAGGTAATATTATTACCAAATAGGTCAAATATTATTCCTTTCTAACATCTTACTGATAAATGAAATGGGAGAGAGAAGAGTTAAAAAAATAAGGTTCAAGGCACACTAATAGGGCAAGGTGTTTATTGTTATTGCTGCTATTTTTCAAATCTCATGTTCTTTCTACTATCGCACATTGCTAGGGTTCAGTGTTGTCTACAATTAAATAAGTTTCATTCTACCTCCTAAAATAAATGCCAACTCCCAGAAAAGTCTACTTAGTCCTTATCTCAGGATGACTCAACCCTGGCCGTAAGGACAGCTACCTGTATACATCACAAAGGCCAAAAATGCCTTTTTTCACCCTTAGTTTACTAGGAAATTTAAAAAATTTCCTCTGCGTTCAAATAGATGGTGGTAATGGATAAAATGACTCATATTTCTTTGGATTTAGAAAGTGTATTTCCAAGAATCCATTGTTAAAATAAAAATTCCTCTGGGAAGTATAATACGTAAATTCAATATGAGGTATTAAAACTTCCAGCTGGACTAATTTTCCTAGTAATCCTTCATCAGTTTGGCAAGTAGAAGACAGAAAAGTCAATGTATAGGAACATCTGGACTTCAAACTTTATGAGGCTAGTGGGTATGGAAAAGGTCTAAAACATGTAATGGTTCCAAAACTTGCACTGAGATGGGGAAATAATGTAGGGAAATACAGAAACTCTTAAATACCATGTCAGCCCTGGGCATCTGAGAGAAATGGCTGGATGTGGCAACTGTGAATGAGAAGAATAGGGCAGATGAAATAGTACTAAATGCAAACACTAATGCCTTCATATACTTCAGATAGGCTAATGTGGAATACAAACTCAGGCCAAATACATTGACATAGTTTGTATATTTGTTCCCACTCAATTCTCATATTGAATTGTAATCTCCAAAGTGGGAGGTGTGTGGATTATGTGGGCAGATCCCTCATGAACGGTGTACTGATGGCCCTTTGGGGATAAGTGAACTCTTGCCCTAAATTCACATGAGATCCGGTTGTTTAAAAGTGTGTGGCACCTCCCTCCACACTCCACTTGTCTCTTTTTGCCATGTGATGTCCCTGACCCCAATTCACCTTCTGCCGTGATTGTAAACTTCCTGAGGTCTCCCTAGAAGCAGAGCAGATGCCAGTACAATGCTTCCTGTAAAGTCTACAGAACTGTGGGCCAATTTAACCAGTTTTGTTTATAAATTAGTCACTCAGGTATTTATAGTATTGCAAGAATGGCCTGATACATAGGTATTTAATGCAAAGAATGTTAGTTCTAGAAGAGACATAGTATCACTTACTCTAATTTTGATCTTCACAGAAAGGAAAATGAATAGCAGTGATATTAAGTGAAGCACAAGGTAATATCATTTGTACATGGCAAATGTTTTGGTGTAAATTTTTTGTTCAGCTCTTTGCATAGCACCTGGCACCTAATAAAGAGCTCCTCCAAAATATATCCTGACTGACTGCTCACATGGCAGTCATATCTACTTTTATTTGAATGAATTATTGCTAGTGTTTTAATTTATACAGAGCCCTTCCTTGATAAGTAGTATATCTAAATGTGCTTTAAAACCATTTTTCGCTTAATTGTTTTGCTAAATTGCTAAATTTTTTCAGATTTCAACAGGTTTTGAAAAGTGGAAGGTCTTATTTAGGATAATGGATAATTAACACCATATATCAGATGCAGCATGCAGGTAATTTATTTTCTCTGTACTGGTATCAAACATACTGGGAACCTGATCTGACTCCCATCATACATGGATCCAGCATAATACCTGACGTCATTGAAAAGAGATCCTCCAAAAGAAATACATGGAATTATTTCAAGTTACTATTGGTGGACATTTTGGTAAGTATATTTTTCTTGCTAAATCAAGTTGTTGATATCAGGTGGTAGACAAAAAGGGTTTCTAACACCCTAGTGACCAAAGGACATCTTTCCATAAAGAATAATGACTTATTCTTTTTTTTTTCTTTTTCTTTTCTTTTTTTTGAGACATAGTCTCACTCTGTCACCCAGGCTAGAATATGGTGCCATGATCTGGGCTCACTGCAACCTCAGCCTCTCGGGTTCAAACAATTCTCATCCCTCGGCCTCCAGAGTAGCTGTGATTACAGGCATGTGCCACCACCCTAGGCTAACTTTTGTAGTTTTTAGTAGAGACAAGCTTTTGCCATGTTTGGCCAGGCTGGTCTCAAACTTCTTGCCTCAAATGATCGGCCTGCCTCGGCCTCCCAACATCCTGGGATTATAGACATAAGCCACTGCGCCTAGCCAAGAATAATGACTTCTGATATTTCCTTTTTTGCTGTAAATATTATAATTTTCTTAGGAATATTAACCATGATTCTAATGACTCAATCTCCATAACAAACTGTATTTGTTTAACTGATAAAACATGTATATTTATTTTATTTGAATTATGCAAATGAAACTCAAATCATGCCTCCTGTTTATCTGTGGATCTCAAGTATTAAGCCTTAAAAAACTTTGTTAAATGAGCAACACTTATAGACCATCTATATAATTTTAAAAAATAATAAACTCATCTACCTTATCCAAGTATTTTGGATTTGCTCACTATTCTCTTTCTTTCCCCATGAATAAATTCTAACTTACAGAACTCTAAAACAATCTTTTAAAAATCAGTCCTCTTTCATGAAAACCATTTATTTATATATATATAATGACTATTCAAACTACTGTTTTAAAAATTCTTTTTACAAGCATTTCTCTTCCACTAAACACACTAAAATTGGCTATAAAAATGCTTTGAAGCCAGGTAGTAACACTCCTACTATTGGTATATGTCCTTCTTTCAGGTGATGATATGTCACATACTCCATCTCTTTCACACATATGTTTTTGTTGGGAGACAATTCTCCTGGGATCTCTTGTGTTTCTGCATGACTTGTGAGCAGAACCACTGACAATCTTCATTGCAGAATATCTTTGCAAGGTTGCTTGTATAATAAACACCTTGGAAGAACAGAGATAATACCTGTCAGGGCAAAGGGCAGATTTGTTTACTGTCCAATATAATAAAGATTATGCCATCCTCCGGGTGAAGGTCAGCATGTGTTTCTTACTGACTATTATAAAAGACTCTGATTCCTTAAGCTCAGGATGCCACAGTTGTAACACACACCCTCTCCATGTGCAGCATCCACTTGGATGCCTCCACTTCACCCCCGTGCCATTTGGGAGGCATGGGCAGCCGATGTAAGCATGATGTTAATGCCCATGCTACTTGGTGTGCCTCAAGTAATAACATCTTTTTTTTTTTTTTTTTTTTTTTTTTTACTGTGATTCAGAAGTCTGTGGCTTGTACCAGTATCCATAAAACTGTGGCAGGCTAAGTGGTTAACTTCTAAGTAGGGTAAAATCTCAGACCTTGCACAGTTCTTGACAATACTTATGTTTTCCTAGTCAATTCCACACCTACTAAAAACTTCCATCTTATAGATGTATGTTCAATGATTTTAAAAAATTAGCTATACAACCATGCGCACCTTCTCAGATTTTCCTGATTGTATCTGTCTTTCTCTTGGTTAGCACTATCTGGGCTGAGTTGTCCCTCCACAGCACAAGATATGACATCTAGCTGTCTAAGCATCTGCCAAAAAGCTACATGATGAAACCTTTAAGTTAGGTTGAGTCAGCTCCTCTTGCCATGGAAAAACTTCAGCTGTATTTCGTCAAATACTTTTTCTGCCTTGTTCTCTTTGTCCTCTTCTGCTATCCCAGTTATGCTTAAATAACACCATTTGATATTGTATCATAGTTTTCAAAGACTGTGTTCTCTTGTTGTTGTTGTTTTATTATGTATTTTCCTCTTTGTCTTTCAGTGTGGATAGTTTTTATTGCCCTATCTGAAAACTCACTGATCCTTTGTGTATCTTCAGTAAGTCTAAGTGTCTGTTGTGCTCACTAAAGGCATGCTTCAGTGGGCCAGATGCAGTGACTCACGCCTGTAATCCCAGCACTTTGGGAGGCCTAGGTGGGTGGATCACCTGAGGTTAGGAGTTTGAGACCAGCCTGACCAACATGGTGAAACCTTGTCTCTACTAAATAACAACATGGGCTGAGACAACAAGCAAAATATATATACATCTCATTACAAAGTACTCAAGCAATATAAAAGTATACACACACACACACATATATTTTAAGTCAATTTTGTTTCTCCAAAATCAATGTTAATAGTTTGATGTGTACCTTTCATTCCTTTATCTATTCACCTACATACATATCTTTTTCTTTTATACAAATAACATTCCCAAAATTACACTTTTATCTTTAAAATATTTCTGTGTTTATAAATAAGATCTACCTCATTCATTTTGACAGCTATGAAGTGTTCCATTGTATAGCTGCACAAATTATTATTATTAATTATTATTATTATTACTTTAGACAGTGTTTCACTCTTGTTGCCCAGGCTGGAGTATAGTGGTGCAATCTCAGCTCACTGCAACAGTTAAGTTACCTCCTGAGTTCAAGGGATTCTCCTGCCTCAGCCTCCCAGGTAGCTGAGATTACAGGCATGCGCCACCACAACTGGCTAATTTTTTGTGTTTGGTAGAGACGGGGTTTCACCAAGTTGGTTAGGCTAGTCTTGAACTCCTGACCTCAGGTGATCCACCTGCCTCAGCCGCCTAGAGTGCTGAGATTACAGGCGTGAGCCACAGCGCCAGTCTGGTCCCACAAATTATTTAGTTATTCCTTTATTGGTAATCATTTAAATTGTTTCCTGATTTTACTTATTGTGAAACAATTAATGCTGCAATGAACATCTTTTTATATATATCCTTGTGCGTATGTGTGCATATTTTTATGGATTAGATTCCTAAAGGTGGAATTACCAACACTTTGAGATAGGTCCTATTATTTCTACTTTTAAATTAGAAATTAAATTTTAAATAACTTTCCCAAAGGGGCACACCTATAAAGTTGTGATGATGGAATTTGAAACAGATAGTCTATCTTAGAACCCTTTACTCACATATTATGATATAGTGCCTCCTCCAAAATATGCTTATTCTTACATTTTGATTTAAACTGATATATTATCTAAAAATAAGGCTTTGCTGATGTATGTTCCCACCAAACACTAGTTTCCACTCATCTTCCTCAACACTACCTTCTTTTCAAGTTGTTGGAAAAAAAAAAAAAAAAAAAAAAAACAGGCTCTGAAACTGTCCTCAACATCAAACAATGTTTTATCTGCTTTTCTGAATGTTTGATAGTGTCATTGCACCTTGTCAAATCATGAAACTTTCTAGTAATTTTTCTTCCAAACTTGAAAATCCTTTAGAAGAAGGATGCTTCCATGCTGTTATTGTTCAGGGGTAGTTTAATATGAAAAAATCCAAGTTTAATCCTATTAGCCTCAAAATAATAACAATATGCGTATATGTATATATGTGTGTGTGTATATATATATATTTAATATGTGTCCAAGTGTATTCTATATCCTTTTAAACTGAAGCAATTCTTTTTCATTGATAAATTTATCATTATTGGAGTTATTTAACCTCATCTTTTTTGCCAAGTTCATTGTTGAGAGCCTAAAAAGAGCATCTGATCTGGTGTAATGCTAGATTGTCAGTTGTTTTGAATTTCTCTTTGTTAAAAATATTTTAACAAACTGGGAATAGTATATATTCTGTCTTTTGTGTTTTTTTTCCTTTTCTTTCTTTCTTTCGTTTTTTTTTTTTAAAGACAGAGTCTTGCTCTGTCACTCATGCTGGAGTGTGGTGACGCGATCTCTGCTTACTGCACCCTCCGTCTCTCACCTCCATGGTTCAAGCAATCCTCCTGCCTCAGCCTCCAGAGTAACTGGGATTACAGGTGCATGCTACCACGCCCTGCTAATTTTTGTATTTTTTAGTAGAGACGAAGTTTTGCCATGTTGACCAGACTGGTCTTGAATTCCTGATCTCAAGTGATCCACCTGCCTCACCCCACGAAGTGCTGGGATTACAGGCATGAGCCATTGTGCCTGGCTATTCTGTCTTTTTAATAAACTCATGTATGTTCATGGTTGGAAATTTAATTTAGATATATTCACACCTTCTATAAGATTAGTAAAGATTGTTATAAGTATGTTGTATAAACAGAATTATTGGTGCTGTTGACATTTTATGTAACCTTGAATATATTCCTACATTTTCAGAACAATTTGACAGAAGTTAACCTAACTTAGCGGAGACAATGTGTGTGTGTGTGTGTGTGTCTGTGTGTGTGTGTGTGTGTAACCAAAACAATGACTAAAACCACTGGTTAAGTTACAGAAACTAGCTGCTCAGATGGTTCCAGTTTCCAGCTCCTTTGATGAGGAGGATCTTTAGAAGGTGGCAATGGCATGGGGGAATTGCCTTCTTCATGTACCCTCTTTACTTTGATAGGACTACAATATGTTTATTATTGGTTTCCACCATAATAGATCAATCCGTTTACCCAGGATATTTTAGAATTTTTTGTTATTTAACTAAAATTCTTAAGATTGGTTTATAAGACTGGGATTCCATAGATTTTGTTTTTGTGAAAACACAACTACGGCTTTTAGAAACACAAAAAATCCTCTGCTAAATCATTGGTAAAACTTATTATCTAGAAGGCTTGGGCATATTAAGCTTACTCTAGAGAAATGTGAGCATGCAATTTTGGGAAATACAGGTACAGAGGAACCTTAGGGGTTTACTCTTAGGAGTCTGGGAAAACCCAAACTTTGAGTGAGGGGCAGGTATAAAGATTTATCAAATGAAAAGCAACTCTGGACTGGGTTATTGTAAGAGGAGGAGGGAAGGGGACAATTGCAATGGGGGGGGGACAATTGCAATAGGGGGAACACTGTGACTGTAAGATCTGAAGCTTCTGAAGAGTTCAGCAAAAGAGATGTCCTTTTATAGACACAGGGATAAACAAGGCTAGAAAGAGCCAAGTGTGAGAGAGTGGAGTCAAAGAGTGGTATGCTCAGAGAGTAGATCAGGGAATGTTCTCCGGCTCACGATGAGAGTGAACCAAAACTCAGGGACCCCAGAGAAGGAGAGAAGCTTAATGAAAAGTCTGGTTAACAAGCATGTAGCCTTGATTGATCAGCAGGAGTAAGCAGTGCAACTGATCATTTACAGGACCAAAAAAAAAAAAAAAAAAAATAGAATTTATAGGGTCTGTGTCTGACTTTGTCATAAGTAGATAAGAATAAGGAAATCAGTGAGTCTTATTCTGTCTTATGGAAAAGGATGTTTATTATTTAGTAAGCCATTCTTCAGAAATTAAAATAGTAAGAGAATTTCGTAGCTTTCACTGTTTTCCAGAAGCACAGGATTTGAGTAAAGTTTGGCGTTGTTAGATTACAAGTTGTTTTCTTTAGGTAGCTCTAAGAACTGTGTACTGTGCAGCCCTTAAACTTGTATCTCCTGAGCCTCCTGGGCTTGTAGAGCCTGAAGCATGGTGTTTCACATTTGAGCAGAAGGAAATAGGACTAGAACTTCCAGAGAAGTGAAAGGGACTGCCTGTTTACCGGCCTGACTGCCATATCATAAATAATGTGGACTTGTTTAGTACTTTTCTTTCTGAGTAAGGACTGCAGTGGATTCCATGAACTGCTTTCCCTTAAAGACTGTCCTCTGACCCTATGAGGTTTGAGATGTTTAGACATAGGGAGCTAAGGCTTTCTTCTACTTTGTTGCGAATTGAATATTCAGTTTGAATAGTTTCCTATTTTTTTTAACTGACTTTTAAATCCTTCAAAATTCTAATTAAGCTCATCTTCATCTCAGAGCTTGGCTAGCTTTAAGGCAAGAAATAAAGGAAGCTTGCTCACCAGGCCAGGCTTCCTAAGCTCTCACATCTCTACTTGAATTGATTTGCATTATAATGCACATGGGCAGGAAGATAGGTAAATTGAATGTGTGATTAACTGAGCAAAGAATAAAGCCCATATAGAGTTAACATTATTGCTAGGCTACTTGCAGGTCATTTCTGAAGGATAGAAACAGGCACTCTCTAAGAATGAATGTATGAAATATGATGATTATCTTATTGAATATAAAACATTTATTACATCATCCAGTTCCTTTTTATTTAACATGAAATGTGTTAAACAATTTCTAAGATGAGAGCTAATAATGCTCTGTGGAGGTAACCCAGTGCTGGCAAGATAGGAAACCCACTGGATCTGGAAATGATCCTTTTAGTACTAACTGGTAGGTACAGTAAAATAATGGAACCCTACGCAGTACACTAGGATTTTTACATAGTTCTGCAAAAACTGAATTAATGGCTTTTTTGGTAATTTGGTAAAAATACATATCCTACTTATATCTGGCTTTGGGAGAGTGAAACTTCAAACATCTATCTTAAACAAAATGAACCCAAGATGACTTACGTAGCTTTGTGAAGGCATTTTCTGAAAACATGATCCTGTACCTAGGCAGGTTTTTCTTTTTAGCATGTGATAGCCATGTTGCATGATGTGATAGGACCTAGAGCAAACATTCTTTTGACTTTTGAAGTTTTGTTCTCACATTTTTTATGTTTTTTTGTAATACTTTGATAATTTAGACCACTATTAGACCTTCACAATACAATTGCTCAGGTAAAGTCTGCATTAATCATAACAATAAATATTTGATGCTAATATTTCATTGTATTTTTCTGTAAGGGTGTCCATGAACAAATTTTGCATCATCAAGTTAATAGTATTTGTGAAACAACATGATACTTCTGGTTTATCCTCAGTCTTGGTTCTTTCCATTTTACTAAAGTCAGTCATAATAAGAAAATGTTCACTTCATCGGGAAAAATATTCCATTTGCAATTAAAAGCATCCCATATAGCATAAGATTAAAGTGTTTTATAATTGAATTATATACAATAAAGATGTGCTAGAAATGGAGTGTTCATCTATTTAGATAAGATAATATCTTTAAAAAAGACTTGTATTTTTTAAGAAGTCAAGGTTTTTCTTGAATCTGAAAAGCATTGTTGCTGACATTATACGTGCTGTCAACAACATAAGTAAATTAAAGAATGTTACGCCTAGTCAAAGAATTTCTAGACATCTGATAGATATGATTTTTTTTATGAAAACATATAAAGTGTCCAATTCTGATACCTGACTCAGCCTTCAGCTATAACCTAAGGGACAGAACATTAATATATGGAATTAAAAACATTAAGGCTGATACTACTATTTTCCTTTTGCAAAAATAATTTGTAATTACTTGCTAGAGAACTCAGAATACTCATTTTAAAATAGAAGTGAAAACTTATATGATAGCATCTAATTTGCCTACTTTAATATCTGGGGATTTAATTAGATCACAATTTCACTCTTTTTAACAAGTGGTCCTAGCTGTCAAGGGTAGAAATAAAATTTCAGCCAATCAAAATACAGCATACATAAATGGTCACAGTACTACCATATAATAACACAATTCATAGATTCCATGAACAATCCTGAAATCTTGCCCATTGACAAGAATTTAAAGAACAAGAAATGGTACCAAATGAATTCTATCATGTAGTAGCAATTCTAATGAGATTTTGAAATTCTACAGACTTACCCAATGTAGCTACTACACCAAGGCCCTAAAAGCTTTTTGGTTCCATTTAGAGTCCTCATGTCCTTCTGCTTTTGACTTTTAAGGTCATCCATTTTAATTGTAAAAAAGGACAGTGTATTCACCTTGTCAAAGAGAATCATACAAACCTTTGGAAATACAACAGAAAAGTAATTGTGTTTTTTAAATAAAATGCTAGAGAATTATCTGACAAGGTTGCCTGAGGCTGAGGGTCATCTGCCTCTCTCTGGGAATGTAACTTTGTTTTATGTAGAATTCACTCTTGACCAGGGCTCAGGCATTTTACAACTCTGGAACATTCAAGGAGAGCTTTTAGGAAACTAAGGTGTGGGTAATTTTCCTTTATGTCCATAGAAAGTGTAACTCTATATATTCACTGATGGATAAGATTAATCAATTTTCCAATTTCATAATCATATTCCACCATTCTGCTTCAATGGTTGTATACAAGCCCAGTTCCTCATCCCCTTTTTGAACAAGATTTGCCATCCTGCTGGTTCCCTCATTAATGAGTTGAATAAAGTGTCCACAGATGCTCACTATTAATTGGTGAGTATTATATTTGATTTAATACACTAAGAATTATGTTTTAATAACCTAAAGGCTTTTAACAAGAAGAAGAAATAAAAGAAGTAGAAATGTAAGTAGAGAAAGAAGCAGAAGAAGGAGACAGAGTTAAGGGAGGCGAGGTAGAGAAGGAATGCAGCATTTATCTATGGGATTATTCTGGATAGTGCATTCATTCCAGTTATGATAAAATGTTATAAATGTTTTAAATCTCTTAATCAATAAACTGAAATTGTGCTGCCCAAGAATAATTGCCTTCATTTTTCAAAAATGCATAATCTACAATTGGAGCATATAATTAGACATACGGAGTAGACTTATTTTGAATCAAATACTATTTGATATTAAATTATATGGAGAAGAAGCTTTTTATTCCTTACCCAATCTAACTATTAATATATCAAAAAGGTTTTATTAAACTTTCCTATCATACATTTCACTGAGTTTTATTTGGTTATACGTGTTTGTACATACATATATACTTTTTTACTGAAATTAAAATGTTGCTTGCCCATATAAAGTCTTTAGAGATGAGGGAAAAACTGTGCAAATGATGTTTTAAATTGCATTGCTTATCAAATCAAAAGAAAAAAACACACCAAATGCTGGAGTTTAAAGACAGGATTGTATTGATATTAAAACCAGAGAACTTCAGGTAAATTCTTTCTACTCTAGATATCTTTCCACACTAGATACCATACCTCCCTGAAATTAGTACTGGGGGAGAAAAAGACAAACATACACACGCGCGCGCACACACACACACACATACACACACACACATATATATATATATATATATATATACACCATTTCCTCATTGAGGATCTCTTATATAAAAAAGGTCTGCATATAAAAGACAGTCCAGAGACATCTTTGAAGGTTCCCTTTCAAAGCAGCTCCACTTTCCGGTGTGTCTAGGGATTTCTGTTATTAATTGAAGTTAATTTTCTAGGATATCAGTTTGCGGTGCACGTGGGAAAGATTGATAGCCTCTTGGATTCTCGAGAGTGTTGAAAATGACACTGTTCCATCACCGGGTGCCTTTACTTTTATCATCACAAATCAAATTATAAACATCGGGGCAACCTTGCTGGAATCTGGCTTCGGGAGATTTCCATAAGATTAATTAGGCGGCCAAAGCAAAGATGGTAAAATAGAAAGGGGGAGGGGTGGAGGGAGGAGTGAGAGTTGAACCATTCATTCCTCACAGAATGGAAAGTCAATTCAACAATGGGTAATTAGCGTGGGCCACCGATTCTCAAAGGCACTGAGGACACTGGACTCTTTCTCGCACTCTGATGTTTAGTGCCGTATTGTGGACCCCTCATTTAATTAGTGCACTTTGATACCCACAGGAGTTTGAGGCTCCAGGGCATGCTAAACACAGACTGACACCAGCAAGCTTCTGCCTCCTTCCACTCTAATTAGAGACACAATGAGCTGCAAAGACAATGTTTTACTCCAAGATTTCTTCTGCAGATACCTCTGGCAGGAAACAATCATTTATTTTGTGTCTATATTGGTATTCAGATTAAATTGTTAGCATGCAAAAGATGAGCTAAGGGCAGGTATCTACTAAAAATGCTTTGCAGGGTTCAAAAATGATGGGAGCAATTTGTGAAAAAAAATATTTCCCTTTTGGAAACTATTTATTTTGCTCTCGTCTAATTAGAAATAAACTTTAAATCACAACGCATGTTGCATTCTAAAGTAAATGTCAGTACTTTCTTGAAATAGCCGTAATCTCTATGCCTAAACAAATGCTTCTAAAATTGTGTAAAAGGGAGAGAAAGAATAAGAGGGGAACCCCTCTCCTCCTCTGAATTCAATTGCGTTGAAATAACTAGCCAGCACTAGGAAAAATGACAGAGGTCATTTTTACAGGAAGATTGCTAATCTGTCTAGAGGTCTTTAAAGAAAGCCCTGAAATATTTGCAGTGCCAAGTTAAAAAAAATTTATAGTGTTAGTTTTGATGGACAGTTCCATGCTGATTGGAAGAATATAAATATCCCAAGGGAGACTGCATATTGAAAATTAATCTCAGCATCCACAAATACTAGTGTGTGTTGCTTTAGCTATACACAGTAAATCTTGTGCCACTAACATTTAAACACAGGACAAATGTTTCTCTATGGTATTGTTGTCTATGTATTTCTATAAGACACAAATCAGCTCTCAAAATAAAATGTCTCAAAGCATTGCCAACCAAATAAATGAGTGCTATTATCTTTTTATGCACCCATTTGTCCACCCAGCTACCTACTTGTCTATCAATCTATATCTAACTTTTCAGAAAATAAAGCCAAAAAGCCCCAAAGGGGGAAAAAAAGAATCCATTCTAAGATTATGTCTCCACAAGATAAATGTGTCCTAACTAACTTTTGGTGCTCTTTGACACTGAAAATCTTCCCTCCCCATCTTGATTATTTATTATAAAATGGATCAGAAAGAAAATACATTAGCACAGGAAAATGGTCTGTTCTATTGCTCAAAGTTGTGCAAATACTGTTTCACAAACATTTTTTGTTCAGATCCATTTTGAATTTACATCTGAGCAAAGATTGTTAAGTAGGTTTCATCTCCAGTGCAAAACCCAATAGATTGTGAGGTCTCCTGGGAGGGCAGGTTTAAGAAAGATTGTGAATTCAGTGGGAAATAATGCCATAATTATTTAGCAATGCCTTTCTTTTGCTTGGCTTGAGTTGAGGTGAGAGCTGGAAACAGAGGGACTGGTGATATCAGCTTCATAATTTTGTCAACTCTTTTCTAAACTGATGAGCTGTGTGTTTAGACCTACTTTTCTCTCCATTCCAGCTACCAATCACTCTTACAGTTTAGAGAATCCACATCCACATCTAGGGATTGTGTGGAGTCCATCTGATCTGTTAACCTAATTCTACATCTCTGGATAGGTTCATTATGCCATTTTAAACTATATCTTAAAACTATAATCTTCTTTAGGCCTTTTGGCAAACTATGATCTATGATTGATTTCCTTTACAATAATCTTGCTTGTGAACAGTGGACAGGTTCCATGTGCGGCAAAAATCTCAGAATCAGACATCCAGGCCAACACATTTTGATAATGGTCTTGATGTGTTATTGATGAACATTTTCATCTGAAAATGCCCCCATATGATTGAGCAGTTCATGAAGTTCTGGTTTAGTCATTAATAAAACATTGCCCTGCTCATGTCCTCTGGTTATTTTTTGCTTATGTTCCGATCCTGTCCACGTGTCTGGAAAAACCTATACCTATAAAAGGAATACTTAAAATGCATGATTAAGCCTCAATTAAAGAAAACTCTCTTCCTTGTATATTTGAACAAAATAGATATTTTCTAATTTGATGATTACGCCTATGTCAAATACTTTATATTTTAGACAGAAAAGCTATGTTTCCATATTTTGGGGGAAAGAGTTAGCAGTAACATGTACTATACAATTTCTAGTGATAATACTTTAGTTTGCATGACTTAAAAGCAGAATACTCTTTTAAGAATACTCTCTCCCAAAGGTAACCTATTCCCCATCTAAGTTGCTGCAGTAACTGCTGAATAATTAGCTAGCAATACCTTACATATTAATGTTTCAAATCATCCATCACTTGAAATCCTGAATTCAGCCTCAGCACTCTTTCCTAAAAAAAAGATTCATGCTTCCAGCAAAGAAGGCAGGGGTTCTTTTCAAATGTAATAAAAGACAATGCTCTCAAGGAAAGACAATCAGTCCCATTATGAACAGTTTACAAATGGTTAATATGCCTTCCTATTTTCTGCATGTCCTATTGAAAATCATCTCATCTATTATTAAGACATGCACTAGATTATAGGTGCTTATGTGCAATTCTTGATTTATCTTTTAAAGCAACAGACTAAGGAAAAATTATTTGAATATGCAACATCCATAGAAAAGTTGAACTCCATTGGTCACAAAGGTGGGCAGTGTTCCCAAATCACCTATTTACAAAGTAGAATTATATTACATAGATTTGTATTTAGACATCCCTGAAGATAGAAGAATGTTAAGTGCCATGTAGCATTTGGTTAAATGTGACAGCATGGAGCACCACGCTATGACATTATTTTAGATTACAGGCTATGCCAAAAGCCAT
The DNA here is from genome assembly GCF_043159975.1 of Macaca nemestrina. Taxonomy (NCBI): domain Eukaryota; kingdom Metazoa; phylum Chordata; class Mammalia; order Primates; family Cercopithecidae; genus Macaca; species Macaca nemestrina. The sequence continues at coordinate 43,487,183 of NC_092128.1, forward strand.
TTAACAGCACTATCAGAAAGAAGAGACCCCAATGAAAGGTTTCTCTGCTCATCATACTTGCTTTTTAAAGTTTCCCTTATTTCCATTAGCCTATTTTCTTCCTGTTCTTCTCTATCTTCCCTTTTCATTTAGAAATTCATTTCATTCCCTCCTGTATTCAATGATGCTCCTTGCTTCAGGGGCCCTTTATAGTAATTTATTCCATATGCTTAATATCCTTTGTGTAAAAGAGTTTTGCTTTCTTTTTTCCTTGTTCCAACTTTCTAATTTTCAGATCATATCTACTCACTTTTCTGGTCTTGAAGCATAAAGAGTTTGCTTGGATCAATTTTATCAATCCACCTTATAATTTTTAAAACTTCAGTTGGGTTACATGAAGTCTTTTCTTTTCCACAGAGAATTTGCTCAACTTTCCCCATATTTTCTCATAACTTAAGCATTGAGATCTTGTATCATTCACATAATTGCTCCATACTGTTCCACTGCAGAGCAATTAAACCTTGCAAAGGTTTAGTGACCAGCACTGTTTAAATTATATAAGGCAAGGTCTATAAAGGTTCTATCAATAGCAATATTATAATTCCTTCCATTAAAAAGGAATTGACTATGCCAAATTACATTCCCTATTACTTAAAAAAATTCTGTATTACATACTTCAATAAATATTTATTACCTATCATTTGACAATTAGATGTGTGTGTGTGTGTGTGTGTTTTAATAATCCAGTTAAGCCAGGGAAAGACCTACTTCTATGCAAAGCACACTAATGTCTAGATTTGCAGTGTGTTTATGCCCATAGAATTTGGAAGACTGTTTTGGTAAAATCACAGTAAGTCATCTCACAGAAAACTTATTTAAGCTTCTTTTACCCCATTAGATAATATTGGCACATTTTAAGTAAATAGATATTTCCTTTATGAAACTTTCTGCCTATAAGTTCCTTTATTTCCAAATGCTAAAAATGTGGAATATTTATACACAACACGGTCAAGTAAACAAGAAATATGCCCTCAAAAAGGTACAGTTTAGATAAGGTATTTCTGATTAAAAAATCACTTACTACTTACAAATTTGAAGGCATTTAATTGAATACTGGTTTTGATTTATAATAAATATTGAAATAAAGTCTTACAGGTATTAGATGATAGAAGCTTTGAAAACATCTTTGTTAGACTCTTTCTCAGAAAGAGAAATAATGCTTATTTTTAAAAGCCTTGTTCTGACCTTTACTTAGTCTGAATTAGGTGACTTGGGAAAAACTAGTTCTCTGATAACTGCACTTACTTAAAACTTGTTCAAATGAAGTTAAATTATAAAATGATTATTTTTAAAGACAATGAAAAAAGCCTTTTAGAGGTTTTTATACACCCAGATGTCTACAAATTGCTTGTATGTAATAGTCAGTATTAAAGCTCTGAATGAATATGGATGGAGGGCAGTGTGCAAACTGCCCAGATCCTCATATTATCCTAATGACTTGGAGCAGCAATTCTCAACCGGTTCACTGTCTTCTGCTGTCTGAAATATCACTTTGATGTTGACTGGTAATCCTTACAGAGAGAGGCCCTCTGAACAAGAAATTTCAACACAGACATTCTGAAACCACTATTCATTTCCAAAGTGACTTTATTTTTTACTGAAGAGCAAAATGATGGGCGGTTTTGCAATGGGGTCATGAAAACATTAACTGTTCTTTTCCTTAGACCCGTGGTTCTCAACTCATGGTGCATATTAGAATCACCTGGTAAGCTTTAAGGCATGCTGATGGCCATATCTAACCTCAGATCAATTAATTTGGTCTTTAAAAGTGGACTTTGCAAATTGGTGTTTTAAAGCCTGGGTAATACTAACGTGTAATCTGAGTTGGGAAGCATTTATTAATATTTAAATCAGTGGTTCTCACCTGGGTTGAGGGTGCGTCTTGTAAATACTAGATTATATCTTCTAGGATGCACAGAATATGGGATGGGAGCCAGGGGCCATATTTTCAAAAGTTCCTACAGATTATATTGCTATCTATATTATGTTTCTCCACAAAAGAAGCTGATTGGTATGTTAATATGGATTTTTACAAAGCTCACGAAGTGATTGTGGTTTGCCCTTCACTCACATTTAAGAATGACTTATATTATTTATTCGAGCACATATGCTTTGAGAATTATAGCTATACGAAGACTCACCCTGAACTCCCCAGTGTTTTTTCAGAACTGGGGAGACATGCTATTTCTGCCTATCTGTTTCTCAAAGTGTTTCTTTAGAAAAAAAAATCCTGTGGTGGGATAATAGTTCCTCTTTCTCCCCACCGAAATATCTTTGATCCAATAAGATTGGGAGATGTCATTTCAAACACTTCTAAATAGATTTATTAGTGCATAATTTATCAGATCCATGTTGATTCACACATCTAGAGGTGTGAACTTCAAACTTTAATGTGCACACAATTCTATTTTGTGACACGGTGGAAAGAATCTTAGCCAGGAATCATACCACTGCTAATAATTAGTCAAAACAGGAAGAAAAGGTACAGGAAATGAATTAATATTTATTGATTTGCTACTATTAAATAATCTGCTTAATACACCTATGAGGTAGGTGATAGTTCTACATTTTATAGATGAGAAAACCGAGGTTGAAAGAGATTAAGTAACTTGCTCAAAATCACAGAATTGTTAACTGAGAGCTAGTTTCTGAATGTCTTGTTTTCAAATCTGTGTTCTTTTCATGGTATCTTCATTTTTTCTTTCCTTTCTTCTTTTAATACAGTGAGATGCATAAGCTTTAAATGTATAGCTTGAAACATCTTAATAAATGTTTGCACTTTGGTAACCATCACTTATAGCAAGACTAGTGTATTTCCATACCTCAGAAATTTCCTTCATACCTCTTTCCAGATAATAGTCCCTCTCTAAGAATAGGCGTTATTTTGTCTTTTATCCCTATTGATTAGTTTTCCCTGTTTCTGAACTTCATATGAATGGAAATATACATTGTATGTTCATTTATGTCTGGCTTCTTTCAGTAAATATAATTAATTAGAGATTCATCCATATTGTTATACATATTTCTCATTTGTTTATTCTTTATCCTATTGGTGGACATTTAGGTTGTTGCCAGTTTTTTGCCTATGATGAGTAAAGCTTTTATAAATGTTCTTGTAAAATCTTTTTTTAGTGGACATGAACACTTTCCTATATTCCTTTAGGGTATGTACCCAGGAATGGAGTTGTTCTTCCATAGGATAAGCATAGATTTAACTTTATTAAAAACTGTTGGACAATTTTCCAATGTAGTGGTACCATGTTCAAAGTATTTGTTCTACCAACAATGGACAATAGTCCCAGCTGGTCCACATTTTCCTTCCTTTTATTTCTTAACTGTCTTTTTATTAATTTCTTTCTAAATATACAAAATCAATGAAAACGAAAGCATAACCCTCCTAAAAGGCTATCTTAGAATTGTATACAAAATATTTGGAAAAAATTTCCCTCACAAGTGGATGTATGCCAATCCTGGCAAATTCTACTAAGGTGATTTTTCAAAACAAACAAATGCACACAATGAAATGATCATCATAGAAGCCAGAATAAGGGTTGAATGCAGCTTTTGACAAGAGGAGATAAATAGGAATATAAGCAAGCAAGATGCCTTAGAAGAAAAAGAAGGGATAAGCACAGGAGGAGCAGGAGACATCAAAAACAAATACAAGTGTAGATAGAACAATGAAAGCATGTTGCAAGGTGGCTGGGATCTAGAATAGGTGAATGCCCCAAAAGGTTTGCTTGGCGGAAACTGAGCAAAGGAAGAGTGGACAGGCAGCAGAGCAGTCAGGAATTGCTTACTCCAAATGGGTTCTACTGCTTAAAAATCAAGCCTGGAATCATACTTTTAAACATCTATTTCCTAAGACGAGTCTCTTTCCCCAGCCCTTGCTTGGTAATAGACTGATGTGATTTGAGCACCCACTTTTGTTCATCAGTAACTCTCTTTCATTCATCAACCTGATTTTGGTTCAGATGCATAATTTATTCAGTCCTTTTCTCCCATGTATGCTGAACTCAAGTGTGGACTCATTCTGGTTTTGCTTCCTGCAATGCTGCCTCAGGGCTGTGGTCTCCCTTTATATAACATGCTTTGCTTTCTAGGCCAAATATTCAACAACTTCTCTTAGTCAATTTTAAGAGCTCAGCAGTATCATCTAAATCTGGAGTTCTAAATCGGTCTCTCCAGGCTAAATTTAATCACAAATCCCAAAAAGGCATATAAACGACACTCACAGCATGAGCTTAAAAGTAACTCTTTGAATGACACTAAAACATAAATAATACTCAGCTGCACTTATTGACTTCCTATTCTTGTCGATTGGCTCAATTTGGCCATGGGTATTATTTCATGTTTTTGGAGAGTTTGCTATATGCAGTGATATAACATTTAGACCCAGCCTGTTATGACTAGCTCTCCCACTTGCCCCAAGAAATTTTTTTAAATCCATTGATAGGACTAAAGCATAATGAGCAGCAACTGTATTAAGCTTTTTTCTATCAGCACACATGATAAGGATTCATGCATGTAAAAGCACATAGAAAGAAATTGGCCTTGCCACCTTGTTAAGCCTTCTTGGAGTAGTCACCACTTGGTAATTCATGACCACAAAATAAAAACGATCCGCAAATTGTAGGGTAGTTTATTTTATTTGCTCATCTCTCTTATGTTTAATACATTGCTGAGCAGCAAACTGCAGATGGATATATTTGAATACATGAGGTGTCATAAACCTGTGATGCAGATTACATCTGATCATTTAGGTCCAAGTTACTGCTATGGTCTGGATGTTTTTGTCCCCTTAAAATCCATACTTTGAAACCTAATGTTCAGCGTAATGGTAACAGGAGGTGAGGCCTTTGGAAAGTGACTAGGTCATGAGTTGCTATCTTCTTAAATACTACCTAATACTATGTAGATATTATTGTCTAAAGTTAGTCCAATACAGAGTGCAGTTGATAGATTTTGCTAGTTATTTGGATAATAAAATAAGAATTTTACCAACTTTTTTTCAAATATCAACTATGATTAAATAAAACAGGAACTAATCTACGAAAGTTATATGTGGAATATAATTATATGACAAAGGATTTCAACAAAATTTTGAAACCACCACCTACATTTTATTATTATTATTACTATACTTTAAGCTCTAGGGTACATGTGCACAACATGTAGGTTTGTTACATAGGTATACATGTGTCATATTGGTTTGTTGCACCCATCAATTCGTCATTTACATTAGGTATTTCTCCTAATGCTATCCCTCCCTCAGGCCCCCCCCGCCACCGCCGACAGGCCCCGGAGTGTGATGTTCCCCTCCCTGTGTCTGTGTGTTCTTTGTTCAACTCCCATTTATGAGTGAGAACATGTGGTGTTTGGTTTTCTGTTTCTGTGATATTTTGCTGTGAATGATGCTTTACAGCTTCATCCATGTCCCTGCAAATGACATGAACTCATCCTTTTTTATGGCTGCATAGTATTCCATGGTGAACATATGCCACATTTTCTTTATGCAGTCTATTATTGAAGGACATTTGGGTTGGTTCCAAGTCTTTGCTATTGTGAATAGTGCCACAATAAACATATGTGTGCATGTGTCTTTATAGTAGCATGATTTATAATCCTTTGGGTATATACTCAGTAATGGGATTGCTGGGTCAAATGGTATTCCTAATTCTGTTGAGAAATCGCCACACTGTCTTCCACAATGGTTGAACTAATTTACATTAATTTACACTCCCACCAACAGTGAAAAAGTGTTCCTATTTCTCCACATCCTCTCCAGCATCTGTTGTTTCCTGACCTTTTAAGGATCGCCATTCTAACTGGCATGAGATGGTATCTCATTGTGGTTTTGATTTGCATTTCTCTGATGACCAGTTATAATGAGCATTTTTTCATAGGTCTTTTGGCTGCATAAATGTTTTCTTTTGAGAAGTGCATGTTCATATCCTTTGCCCACTTTTCGATGAGATTGTTTTTTCTTGTAAATTTGTTTAAGTTCTTTGTAGATTCTGGGTATTAGCCCTTTGTCAGATGGATAGATTGCAGAAATTTTCTCCCATTCTATAGGTTGCCTGTTCACTCTGATGATAGTTTCTTTTGCTGTGCAGAAGCTCTTTAGTTTAATTAGATCCTATTTATCAATTTTGGCTTTTGCTGCCATTGCTTTTGGTATTTTAGTCATGAAGACTTTGCCCATCCCTGTGTCCTGAATGGTATTGCCTAGGTTTTCTTCTAGGTTTTTTATGGTTTTAGGTCTTACATTTAAGTCTTTAATCCATCTTGAGTTACCTTTTGTATAAGGATCATCACCTAAAGTTTTTAAATTTTAAATAATGTCCAACTATTTTTAAAGGAAGAAAACATTATAGGACTGTAAAGGAGAAAGCAGCACTTGCCTTTTACACAATTTCGACAATCTCATAAAGTATTTTTTGGAGTCAAAATCCCCACATACATTTCATTTTAGTTTTCTATTTAAATACCCACATATGAACTGAGAAGAGGTCAATCATTACCCACATGTTACCTTTCAGATTAATCCAGACATTTTTTCCTTTCCCATTTTGCATTGTGGGTCCACCCATTACAATTTATGACTGTCAATTAACATATTATGCAAGAAATGCCCATACTGTCAAAAATCACCAACTTCATAACTTTTTTCTCTCCAATTTTCTGTTTAAAATAAGTGAATCAAAGACCTTTTTTCACCCTATTGTTTTTACTTTAAAAGCCACTCAGCTCTTAAGAGAAAGGAATAATAAGTGCTAGTTGTAAAATAATCTGTCAATCAATCAGGCACTTACACTTTGGGAAGACCACTCATAGAGCTTTTGAAAAGATTTTTTAAAGATACAAATAAAGGAAAATCACAATTAAATTAAATGCAGATTAGAAAATTCCATTTTGTATTGATTTTATTACTAGAATTTAGACATGGTGACTGTATTAAGCTGATATTCAAATGAATACATTGAAAAACATGAATAGTACGTTGACCAGTTAGACCACAGGAAAAGTATTCTGCCTAGTCCCCCATTCAAGTTTCAAGTACCTGGGAGTAAGAGAGCATCCTTTCCTACTTATTTGATCCCCATAGATGTCTTGATTAGTGTTTGGTGTTTTAGTAAATTATCTATAACGGGAAATATGAGATGAGGGAGTCAAATTCCCAGGAATAAAATAGAAAACGATATGCTACCTGTCTTTATTTATGAAGGTACTTTCAAATAATGATGATGTTAAGTGAATATTTGAGGTCATCTGATGTGTTTAATAAGCTATTCCTAAATTCTGTCATTCCTTTTCATTTTTTAGATAAAACTTTGTGGATATGGCTAAACTTTTAGGTTTCTAAAAGTTTTATTTGTGTGTAGTGGGGAGCCTACTTTACCTTCTTCCAGCACGGTCTCTAAAATTACGTGCATCAAATAACATCCTCAAACACTGCATTGTTATCTAACTACCAGAAGTGTTTGCCCAAATAATTTTTGTTTGCAAATTTAGAAACTAGGTTAAGACCATTTGCAAAAATTGGCCCTGGAAATGTCAAGTACATAGAGCCTTTAGATAGCATCATAAATATTAAAGGGTAGACAACCTATATCATTAAGTTCCATAGACATGGTACACATATCTGGTCATTGACACTCAAAAGAACAAGAAACTTCAAATTTTTCTTTCGGGTACTTAGAAGTTTGACTTTCAATGTTCCCACCTTAAAGACAATTTATAGCATACCATCACACATTCCTGGGTTTAAAGTTAAACACAGAGTAAACTTTTCTTTTTTTTTTTTTCCAATATAAGTGCACATTTTGTCTTCCATTGGCCTGATAAGATGTTTGCTTGGACAGAAACTCAAGGCCAAGGCTGATCTTCAGGTCTCCCTTGCATTGGCCTCTGAGGGATGGGTGTTATATGTATCTACCCCTTATAGTACAGTTCTGACTGCAGCAAGCCAGAATGGCCATTGCTTCCGACTGCCTATTTTTTAAAATATACAATGCAGAGTAAAACAAAGATAGACAGTTTAGAGTGTTAGAAATGGGGAGATTTGGATTTCATGACATTTTTATATTTTTTCATATGCTGTGTTCAGAATATAACATGCCAAAAGTTGATAGCTACCAAGCCGAGATCTCAGATGCTATATGAGACAGGCTTTAACAAACAGTTTTGGAAAGAAAAATTCCTTGGGGCCTTTTTCTTACTTACTCAAAGGTAAATAAAAATAATAAAAATAGCACCCCAAATAATGTACCTTAAGGTTCACAAAATTGTTTGGCGCAACCTTTCTTATTTTGTCTTTAAAACATCATGGATGATTTGCATTATTATTCTTATTCACATAAGAGAACACTGGAAGCCAGAGAACTAGAGTATGTCACAAAATGTTACACCATTAATAAGTGACAGATTCAGGATTCAAACACATAAGATTTATTTCTAAAGCCCAGGACATTTTACTAAGTATTTTGAAATTAAAATACTTTCATTTATTTTAATTAAGAAAACTATCTCCAAGTATATCTGAAATCATTGGAAATTTCACAAGGTTTGTGTGATATGGAAGTTTATATTTCTAAACTTTAGTATTTCTGGCCAAATGAAAAAAAAGATATAGCTTTGTGAACTTTGACTTTATTTTTCTAATCACTTTTATCTAAATAATATTTTATATTTATCTGTGGCAACAAGGAAAGAGGGTTTTTACTATGTGGACTTAACTTTTTTGGGGGGCATCGATTTTCCTTTGTGGGTTCTTAGTAATGAAATGGGGTCATTTTCTTCAAAATGGTAATTTGAAATTATTAGTGTTGTTTTTTTATTTGAACTACCTTATCACCTGGGCGTAACAAGCTTCATTTCTAGTGCACAGGGATGCACAACACATCTGAGCATAATTCAAGACAGAGAAAAATAGCAAAGGATACTTTTCCAGTGTAGTGGAAAATGTGGCTTTGTGCTGACTCCTTTTTGGGACTTTTAAGGTCAACCTCTCTGATCTTATCTGAATATTTGATTCTGATCTCTCCTCTGACTGTGGGTTTGGCTCAATGCCCTGTCACACCTTAAACTTAAAATAAAATAACATAAAATGAAATAAAATAAAATAAAATACAATAAAATGGAGGTTTGGGACACTAGGGAGAAAATGAGTTCAGAATTCCATCCTGTTCTCTATCAGTTGGCCAGAGCTGTCATAACAAAGTACCACAGACTGGGTGGCTTACACCACAGAAATTTATTTTCTCATAATTCTGGAGACCAGAAATCTGAGATTAAGGTGTCAGCGTGATTGATCTCCTCTGAGGCCTCTTGCCTCCCCTTGCAGAGGGATATCTTATCCCTGTGTCTTCAGATGGTTCCCCGTCTGTGTCTGGTGGTGCTCTGATCTCTTCTTCTTATAAAGATATCAGTCATAATGGTTTAGGGCCCACTCCAACGACTGCATTTTGAATTAATTACCACTTTAAAGACTCTATTTCCAAATAGTCACATTCTAAGTCACCGTGGGTTACAGCTACAGTGTTTGAATTTGGGAGGGGCCAGGCCAGGGACATAATTCGACACATAAGAACCTCTGGCTTACTTCACCTCTCTCCCTTGAAGGAGGGGATGATTATCCGATTGGTCAGCTCCCAAGACACCAATGGGGCTAATGTACCAGGTGGTATCACAGGGCAGTAGGAAGTCATGCATGTGGGTATGGCTAAATGACATCTCACCTTTCTTTCTTGCACTCATGCTAACAAAGTAGCATGTGACCCAAGGCCTGACCTCAAAAGGCTTTCTTTTTTGATTCCTCTGCTTGTGTGACAAGAGGGGAAAAGGACCAATAAAGAAGAGTATTATTATAATTTTCCACATTGGCAAGCAAAAATCACATTTAAATTCTGTTGAAAAGGATGTCCAAATTTTAGAAGAAAAAAAAAATCTCTCTTGTCCTCATGGTCCCTTCCAGCTTTGACATTAGCTCTCCCTTTCACTCCCCAGACACAATTCTGAAGTCTTCACTTTCTCACCTGTCCTTCATTTTTCTTCCTATTGCAACCTGGTTTACTCTTCAATCAGTTTCATAATACTGCTCTCCAATCTATTCTGAAATCAACTTTGTTAGTTCTAGTTTTGAGATTAGTGTTATTTTTGGTAGATTTCTAAAATTATGATACATTTGTATTGTATATCCTCTGTTACTTTGAGTTCTACTTTGCCTGGTATTAAAAGTACCAAATCAGTTTATTTGGTTAGTGTTTGACTGGCATAAATTTTCTCAAGACTTTAATAATAAAATGTAAATTGTTCTGTATGGTTTTGGTTTCCATTCATTTAAAGATAATCTGTTTTTCTCTCTAAGTGATCTTCTTCGTATCATTAATTTTTCCCATTTCACTATGATGAATCACAATTTTTATTTTTTACAAGTCATTTTACCCTCCTTGCAATTAGACACACACACACTCACTCTCTCTCTCTCTCTCTCTCTCGCTCCTCACATTATCATTTATGTCTCTTAACCATTCTTTCATTTTTTCTACTTCTGTCTCTATGTGCCACATTCTGAGTAATTTCTTTATCTGTGTCTTCCATCCACTAATTTTTAAGATCTATTTGTACTTAAATTACTGCTAATTCTTCCCATTAGTTTTTCATTTAAATAATTGTGTGTTTTATTTTATAGAAGTTCTATTTGTTTCTTATCTAGATAACTTTCCAGATTTTTGATATTTGTTCATATTTGTTATCTTTTTTATATTTTTAAGCCTATTGAACATACTAATATTCTGTTTCCTGGCAATCCTTATATTGAACATACTAATATTCTATTTCCTGACAATCCTTATAATTTAAGACTTGGAATTTAATTCAGTTCCCTCTTTGTTTCTGTTCTTTTTTGCTTATAGTGTTTTATTTCCTTGTTTTACAGATTTTGATGATACGTTTACTTTTCTTGAAACTTTATCTGTGGTAGTTCAATGAGAATGAAGACAGATACGTTTCTTCAGAAATACTTGAAATTGCTTCTCCTAGCCATCTGTATTAGTCAGGGTTCTCTAGAGGGACAGCACTAATAGGTTAGATGTGTATATATAAAGGGGAGTTTATTAAGGAGTATTGACTCACAGTATCACAAAGTGAAGTCCCACAATAGGCTGTCTGCAAGCCGAGAGCAAGGAAGCCAGCCTGAATCCCAAAGCTGAAGAATCTAGAGCCTGATATTCGAGGGCAGGAAGCATCCAGCACAGGAGAAAGATGTAGGCCAGAAGACTGAACCAGTCTAGTCTTTTCATGTTCTTCTGCTTGCTTTTATTCTGACTGTGCTGGCAGTTGATTAGACTGTGCCCACTCAGATTAAGGGTGGGTCTGCCTCTCCCAGTCCACCGACTCAAATGTTAATCTCCTTTGGCAACACCCTCACAAACACACCCAGGAACAATACTTTGCATCCTTCAATCCAATCAAGTTAACACTTAATATTAACCATCACACCATCTGAGGACACTATCGGGCCAGGACCACCTTATAATTATGAAATATCTATTAGTTATTTATCGGAGGCTCTTGATCTATCCTTCATGTTTTGGAATACTCTTTTTCCTTCTCTTCCTTCTCTACTCCCTCCTCCTTCTCTTTCTCTTTCTTTTACTCTTGTCCTCTGTGTGCTATATTCTGGGTTAGCCCCTCAGAAATCTGTTGTTTCATCTATTTTTTTTTTCTCAGCTCAGTTTGGAGTTTATTCTAGGTGGTATACACTTTGTATTTTAATAACTTTGTTTCATCTAAGGTTTCAAATTTATTCCCTCAATATCCTCATGCTAATTATTTATGTTGTATGAATGTTAGATTTTCAACCTCGTAAACATATGCTTTAAAAGCATATTTTTCAGACTGTTCTATTATTTTAATATCATTTAAGAAGAATTGATCTCTGGTTGTATACTTTTGGCTATCTTTTTAATGTTTTTTGTAGGATCTCTCTTACTTTCTCTCCCACTGTTGCTCTCTCTCGCTTTCACTCTTACTCTTTCTCCATAACTTTCTGTCTAATGGTATTTCATGTATGGTAGTTCCAAATCCATAACCAAATCCTGAAATGCATTCTGCACTAGGGTACTGTTGGGGCTCTTGCATAAGAGTCCCAGACAAATTATATCAGTTTCCTTGTGATGCTGTATGTATTTTCACCTGCTTCCCTGGGCATGAAAGCATATAAGCACAGTTCCGGTTCCTGTATTATTAGCATCAGGGAATCCACAAAATCCTAGATTTCGACGGGTCCCCTTAATCCATATTAAATATTTTAATCCCAGTTCTCTACATGAGCTAATTCTTGGCTGCCTCTGCTTTCTCTGGACCTTGAGTTGAGCAGGTTCATTTCTTCTGTCTACTCTTTGTGTTGTTTGTGTGCTCTACAGGGAAGTTATCTTCTTTCTGTTCCAGGTTGGGTCTTTATTTGATTATTTTATATTTTTTTCATCACAATGTGTTTGGAAATATGGGTTTCAACAAAAGTATGAGCTTACAAATCATCTTTGCCAGAAGTCCAAACTGTTTCTTATCTTGCTACATTTTTTTTTTTCCTAAAGCACAATTTTGAGTATTTTACTCTCTTACCTAAAATAATTTGACCTCTAAAAGTATAAACCTGGTAGAATAGTAACATCTCTGGTTCAGAAATATTAAAGGAAGGTTTTTATTAATATTATTATTTTTAAAGCATTATTTGAATTCTTGGTGACAACAAACTTCCATAGTGAATCTCAAAATTGTAGTTCTTTAGATGAAGTATTACCTCGTTAAAAAAAGGTCTGGGGATAATGGCATCAAGGTATGAATGTCCAATTTAACTGACAATAATTCATTTTATGATGTTCCCATGAGAATTAACTTGACAAATTATATCTTCCTGTTTAGGCTTTCATATAGAAAGATAACATAGGTAGTCATTTATGATTCAATCATAAAATTAGTATCTATCTTCAAGTAAATTTGATAAGAATACAGAAAGCTGGCATTTCCATTATATACAAATTTACCAGTTTGAAATATCTTTAATTATAATCTTTTCAGATAGATTCTACCAGCTGGTCTTTGCAAGATGTCTTAATGCATTAAAAAGTTGGTGGTGTATCAGTTTCCTATCTCTGCTGTAACGATTTATTACACATTTAGTGGTTTAAACAACACAACTTTATTACTACATAGTTATAGAGATCAGAAGTCTGACATAGGTATCACTGGGCTAAAACCATGGTGTCTGAAGGGCTGCATTCCTTCTTAAGGCTCTAGGGGAGATCTATTTCTTTGTCTTTTCCAGATTCCAGCTTGTCTCCAGGCCCTTTCTTCCATCTTTAAAACATAGTGTCTTCAAGTCTTTCTCTCACTCTGACCCCTCTTTTGCCTTCCTCTTCCATCTTTTCAGGATCTCAATAATTACACGAGATCCACCTAGATAATCCAGGATAATCTCCCTATTTCAAGGTCAACTGATTAACAACCTTAATTCTATTTGCAATCTTAATTCATCTTGGTCATGTTAGATCTTAAAAATCCTGATACCAACAATGTGGAAGTATGAGACAACGCAAATGACAGTGCAAATTAGGCATGTCATTCAATTGTAATTCTTTGGTATGCTCTGTCTGCTAAGGTTCCAATTTATTAAATCATAAAATAATTTTTTAAAGTTTCAGAACACCCATTTTTGAATATATTTTTCTCTCATAAGCAAGTCTAATTTATATAAGTATCTCGTTATTTTTTTGGATGTTAAATTTAAATTAAATTAAATATTTCAACATTTTTATTTTGCTTGCTGCATTTGTATTTTTGGAAAATTTAAAAGAGATTTATTTTAAATTTAGGCATGCCATTAATCTTAAAAACAATACCCACAATTTTTAAAAGAATATTTTCTGAAGCCATAAAGCTTACATTTCTTATAAAGATGCTATATTTAAATGGATTTATTTTTGTCGATTTTTTTTTACTACAATGAACAACTTTTTGTTTAAAGCTAACAAATCATGAGAATTACTAATCAAACTCAATGATCTTTGAAATACCTGCCATTAAGTAGACAATGAGAATTTTCTAAATTTTAATTGTTTTTGAACTAATGTCTTGTTTTCATGGAAATGTTATAAAATAAAGCACTAGTGCTAGGATACTATTTCAGACTTTTATCACAAAATACACATCTTACACAAAAAGTAATTCAAAAAATTTGAAGTATCACAACTGCAAAATAAAGAATATAATCCTCTTAAGAAAGCCTAAAATACTGAATAAAAAATATTTTTAGAGCGTTACCTTGAGGCTGGGTGCGGTGGCTCAGGCCTATAATACCAGTACTTTGGAAGGCTGAGGCAGTCAGATCACTTGAGGTCTAGGAGTTCGCATCCACCCTGGCCAACATGGTGAAACTCTGTCTCTACTAAAAATATAAAAATTAGCCAGGCATGGGAGTGGGTGCCTGTAATCCCAGCTACTAGGGAGGCTGAGGCAGGAGAATTGCTTGAATCTGGGAGGCAGAGGTTGCAGTGAGCCAAGATTGCACCATTGCACTTCAGCCTGGGCGACAGAGAGAAACTGTCTAATAATAATAATAATAAGGCCAAATATTAACGAAAGGCAGAAAGCCAGACAGTTCGGCAGAACATGGAAAATTGCTTTTATGTATACTGAAAGACAATAGCTACAACATGTGAAATTTTTAAATGCATATCTAAATAAATCATAGATAAAAGGCAATAGCATGGTGATGACTATAAAATGTTTAAGAACAAGAATAATAATGGAAATATTATGTATGAAAACTTACAGAATGCAGGTAGGCAGTATCTAGAGAGACATTCATAAACTTAACATGCCCAAGTTAGAAAAAAAGAGAGGCTGACAGTTAGCAAACACATCATCCGGTTAAGTCAGGGAAGCAAGACCAGTGTACCTCTAAAGTAGATTGAAGGATGGAAAATATAAAATGGGAGAAAAAAATGGATGAAACAAAAAATATATATATAAAGGATTATAAAGGATCAAACAAGATATATTTTGCCCTTCAACCGACCTCCTACCTGCACCCCCCAAAAAATTGATAAAATTTCCAAATCTATGGAAAATCTCGTGATAAATCGAGAGAAGCTAAAACAACAGAAGTAATGTGAAAAAGGACGTAAATATAGAAAATACAGCGGTAAAAATATAAGAAGAGAGTAGGAACATCTTTGTGGCAAGAAATTTGAAAACTTAAATGAGAGGACAAATTTTTACACCAACAAAATTCTACAAAGTAAATGATGAGAATGTATATGAGAATAGATAGAAATGGATATGTGGAGACATTCAACACTTTTAACAGGATTAAATTGGTAGCTTAAAATTGTTCCACAAAGAAAACTTTAGGCCTAAGCAATTTTACTAATAAGTTATTCCAAACATTCAATGAATTAATGTGATAATTTTATTTAATTTTTTTGATAAAATAATTTTAAACAAAGTATTTCAGAGTATATGAAGATATTTCCTAATTCATTTTATGAGACCAATTTAATCTTGGTAGCAAAGCCTGACAAAGATGAGTAAGAAAATCATATGCCAACTTCACACATAAATATAAATGCAAAAGAAAATATTAGTAATTAAATTCAACCATTTAATTGTGTAACCAAACAGAGGGAGTAAAGGAGAAAAGGAAGGGGGGGAGCGGGGAGAGAGAGAGAGAGAGAGAGAGAGAGAGAGAGAGAACAAGCTGAGTTTGTTCGTGCAAGGCAATACAAGTTTGCTTAAATGTTAAAAATAATCAATTTTTGTAATGTATTATATTAGAAGCTAAAAGGAGAAAAATCATAGGTTAACTGCAAGGATGCAGAATAGGTGTTTGAGAAAGTATTTTAAATGTTTTCCTTCCACTTTTGCCTATATTTAAAGTTATCTGCAAAACCAGGCATTACTTTAATAATAAAAAGAAATAAAACATTTTAAATTAAATCTCATTATCTAAAGTGGAATTCTTCATCTTCCTTCCCAAATGCTCTTCACTTACTGACATTTCTATCACCATAAATGGAATCATTTTTCTGGTTGCCCAGACTTACTACTCTAGTGAATGATTTCTTTCTCTTGAGTTGGGGAGATGTTGGAAGGAAAGATGATAGCTGGAAACAATACTATACTGTTCTCTGATTGGCCGTATCTGTATCTCATGCTTCTACCCTGGAGCAATGGTGTAGCTTAACTTGAACCACACACACCAAAAATAGGGGAGAGTTAGCACCTTAACCTAGGAGAAGAATAATGTATGCTGGAAAGTTTTTATTTTTTAACTTAAAAATAAATTAAAATTCACTATGAGGCTTCTGCCTGTTGTTTGGAGATGTATATGCTAAAGACTACCAAAACATACCCCTTATATTTGCCTGCTCATTTTAATCTGACAATTGGTTTACGGTTTATCTAGATTGTGTGTTTCATTCAGGCAAGAATTATGCCATTCATACTTTTACTCCCAGTACCTAGATAGTGCCTGACAATGACATTGAGTTCCTTGCATTTGTAAGCTAATCATGTTCCTTTCATGTGATACTGACTTTACTGTCTTCTTAAACAGTTATTTAAACATTTCATGTTCCAAAGCCTCACTTATACTTATTTCTGCATCTTACAGAATTACTGATCTCAGAATTCTAATGCTAATGCTCTTTATAGTTTTCAAAAATCTGAAAATATTTACTATACTAAACAAAAAAGAGGCTATACGTACGTTTAAGCCTTTTCCATTCAAAAACTATTCCTATTGTACAAATGACTTTGCATTAAGCAGCAAGCAATAGAAAACTCAGTGGGAATACGTTTCCTTATGAACCTAATAAGCTTTTCGTCTATTTTCTTCTAGTCAATTCCATGTGCTAATAACTACATACAAAAGTTTTGTCTTAAAAAATGTTTCTCAAATTTCAATGTTCTTATCAACCACTTGGGAATCTTGGTAAAAATGCAGGTTCTGATTAAGTAAACCTAGGTAGAGCTTGAGATTCTAATAAACTCTCACATGATGCCAATGTTGTAATGAAAGTGAGGAGTCTACAGTTACTCTTACATTTGCAGAATTATCGACCAGGCCAGTGGCTCACGCCTGTAATCCCACACTTTGGGAGGCCGACGTTGGTGGATCAACTGATGTCAGGAGACCAGCCTGGACAACATGGTGAAACCCCATCTCTACCAAAAATACAGAAGTTAGCTGGGCATGGTGGCACATGCCTGTAGTCTCAGATACCTGGGAGGCTGAGGTAGGAGGATTGCTTGAGCCTGGAAGGCAGAGGTTGCAGTGAGCCAAGATCACGCCACTGTACTCCAGCCTGGGTTACAGAGTGAGACCCTGTCTCAAAAAAAAAAAAAAAAGAAAGAAAGAAAGAAAGAAAGAAAGAAAGAAAGAAAGAAAGAAAGAAAGAAAGAAAGAAAGAAAGAAAGAAAGAAAGAAAGAAAGAAAGAAAAGAAAGGAAGGAAGGAAGGAAGGAAGGAAGGAAGGAAGGAAGGAAGGAAGGAAGGAAGGAAGGAAGGAAGGAAGGAAGGAAGGAAAGAAATCAGTAGCACTTAGATTTGGTGTACTGATCAACTCCTTAGTTCTCAGTTTTAACGGTCTCTACATGAAAGCTTTAAAAAGTACATTTGGGTTTAAAAAAAATAAACTTGAGTGAAATAAACCACCCATAATCCTATATTTGTTCCAGTTTGACTCCTTTATCTTTTGTAGATCATTCAATGAGAGACTGATTTTATTAGTCCTATGTCCTAATCATCTTTTTCTTCCCTATCTCTACAAGGCTGCCAAACTCCTGACTTCTAGACAGGAAGCGTAAGATCCTTACCTTTGCCGTTTGCCCTACCTCCTTCATTCAGTCATTTCCACATTTTGGAGTTTTGTTTCTTGTTTTGCACATAATAAGTTTAAAGGCAAAGCAATTCCATGGGTGGCTAATTCAGTGGCTTAACAACATTATCAAGGATCTAGGTTGTTTTTTTCCAGTATGCCATCCTCACTTTGTTGGCTTATGCACTTAAGGTAATGCCCTTTATTTTCTCAAGATGCTTGCTTTAGATCCAGGTGTCAAATGCATGTAACAACATGCAGAGGCCAGAAAGGGTCTGTTCCTTTTATACATAACCTTTTAGGAGGAGGACTCATTTCCAAGAAGTCCCTCAGCATATTCCATTACATCTCAGTTAAAATTTTACTACTTATCCTAGAAAGGGAAAACACAATCGTGACTGGCTTAGAATAGTCTAGAGTTCTAATTTTTTTGTAATATTTTATTTGTAATATTCATCTCTTGTGACTGAATAATAGTAACCCTACTTGTTTTCTGGCACATGGATATGACTTCTCAGAAGAAAATTAGGGCTCTGGCAGAAAAGATGGAAGGTAATGAATAGATATTGTACTCCAGTCCCACTCAAGGGTGGCCCTAAAAAAAATTGACCCCTCTCATCAGAGAA
Organism: Macaca nemestrina; assembly: GCF_043159975.1. NCBI lineage: Eukaryota > Metazoa > Chordata > Mammalia > Primates > Cercopithecidae > Macaca > Macaca nemestrina. The sequence goes on from NC_092128.1 coordinate 43,505,732, forward strand.
GGTGGCTCTCATGGGCACAACTACATATTCTACATAAAGATTTACCTTCCCTGCCTGCAATGCTCCTGCAAGCGGCACTATTCATGAACTTAGAGAATGACTTGATCAACTGCCATTTTCCCCTATATATCTTCTCTGACTAGGACTGCATTTTATAGCAGTGGTAGCCAGTTTGAAAGAACAGTGGAATGGCCCACCAAAGGCTCAGTTACAGTTCAAACAAGGAGACAACACCTTGTGAGATGAGGATGCTATTCCTACATAGTGAAGTATATGTTTTAATCCAGCAACCAATTTAGGCTTCATTGATAGGATGGGTAAGTCTGTGAGTCAAAGCATAGAGGTGGAAGTGGCTCTTCTCACCAACTACTCCTTTTTTTTTTTTTTTTTTTTGAGACAGGGTCTCACTCTGTCACCCAGGCTGGAGCGCAGTGGCACGATCACAGCTCACTGCAGCCTGGATCTCTCAGGCTCGAGTGATTCTCTAGCCTTCTGGCCTCAGCCTCCCAAGTGGCTGGGTCTACAGGTATGCACCACTATGCCTGGCTACTTTTTCTTTTTCTTTTTTTTTTTGTGCAAGTGGGGTCTCACTATGTTGCCCAGACTGATCATGAAATCCTGGGCTTAAGCAACCCTGCCACCTTGGCCTCCAAAGTTCTGGGATTGAAAGCATTAATCACAGTGGCTAGCACCCTCCTCCCACAATTATTCACACAATAGAAGAAATTTTGCATCCTGTGCCAAATGATATGGTTCGATAATTTGAAGGTCATAATGCCCAAATGCTTCCATGAGTCAATATCAACATCTTCACAATGAACTGGAAGCTAAAACTATTCCCAGGACATTTTGGGCATCTCATGCTGCTGAACCATTAGGCAGAGAAGGTGGAGGTCACTACACTGTCCTGGGTGATTTGTCACAATAACTAGAAAGAAATTAGGTTATTGTTACTTAATAGAATAAAAGAGACTGTGTTTCGAACTTAGAGGCATCACTATGGTATCACTTGATACTCTCTTGCCTAATTATCCTTAGAAAACTGTGCTAATCCAGTGAAGACATGACCACCAACTGCTTTGAATCTGTGAGAATAAACGTATGAGTCACTCCATCAGATCCAAAACTCTGCATAGGTAAAAGGGCTGGCACAGGATAAGGAAAGCCAAGAATCATAGCATAGTTGCTATGCTAATAATAACATAATTTATGTTATTGTTAATAGTTGATAGCTATTTTCTTTACTTTGCACTGCTACATTATCTGAAGAACATTAGTTGTGGCTAACATTTTAGAATTGTAATTAACAATTGGCCAATTAACTATCTCAGGATGCCCTTGGATTCCTCAAGAGATCCTAACTGATTCGTCTGCCTTAGGGAATCTCATCTCTTCCCATGGGTTTATTTTTCACCAGCATGCAGGGGAATTTCTGGCTCTGACTCTGCCATAAGCTGCAAACATTGATATCCCATTGCCTACTGGTTGTCTTCAACTTAGGTTATTAATTTTCTTCCTCAAACCCCATAGTTGTTGCTATTCTGACTGAACCAATTGACTAACCTGGGTAAACATCTTAGACTGTTTCTTTCTCTTCTCTTCTTATGTCCAGGGCAATTATCTTATTCTGTCTAATGAATTATGTAAATATTCATTGTATCCCATTCTCATAATTATTACAGTGACAGCCTAGGTTAGTTCCTTATTTTATCTTGTTTGGATTATCAAGAATATAACCAAAATAAAAATGGGACCTTAATTACCATATGGAATTACATTCAAAGAAACAGCAATCAAGAAACAAAAAAACAAAAACAAAACAAGACCCAGAATCGTTAATCTCATCTAATCAGATATAATCTACTCAATCTTTTAATAAATATCAAAGGACAGAAAGAATATTACTAATAAAAAGAAATTATATCTTAAATTCCTCCATCTCTGTCTCTTTACCTCATGGTCCATGTGGACGACAGCTTCTTCTCTGAAGCATTGCATCCCTTCTCAAAACTAAACTCTAGTATATCTTTTTCCCCAGCTTGTGATTTCTTCTTTTTCTAGTAATGACCCTTAGAAGGCCTTAGTGCTATGCGGGAATATCTAGACTCTTCCTTACAAGCTGGAGAAAAAGCAGAAAGGGCTGTGGGGTAAAGCAAAGAAGGGATTAGTTTATTAGACTCCTGTGTTTTCTCCTTGAAAACTAATGACACCTGACCAGGTGCAGTGGCTCACGCCTCTAATCCCAGCACTTTCGGAGGCTGAGGCTGGTGGATCACCTGAGGTTAGGAGTTCGAGACCAGCCTGGCCAACATGGTGAAACCCCATCTCTACTAAAAATACAAAAAAAAAAAAAAAAAAAAAATTAGCGGGGCCTGGTGGCAGGCACCTATATTCCCAGCTATTCTGGAGGCTGAGGTAGGAGAATCACTTGAACCCAGGAGGCAGAGGTTGTAGTTAGCCGAGATCACATCACTGCACTCCAGCCTGGGTGACAAGAGTGAGATTCCACCTCAAAAACAACAACAACAAAAAGAAGAATTAATGGTACCTTTTCCTGCTATATGGAAACTCTTCTTCTCTGCATGTCCAAACATCAGCAACTTACTCTCCACACAAATTCTGCTTTCCCCCTCCTGTTGGGTCAAATACCAAGTTGTGTCTCATTTTCTATAACAAATGTTGTAAATATGTACCACCTCCACCTCTTCTGGTATCTGCAAAGGACCAGAGATCGATTAGTGGTCATTGCTATCCTGTTTATGATCCTTCTTGCTACACTAGAAGAAAATTGGTAGGCTCGTTCTCCAGACTTGATCTAAGTTGGTTTTAGGAGATTTCCTGGCAGAGAGTGGGAAACCTGATTATCTGTGTACTTACTAGGAACTCTCCTGCTGAAGGGCTGATTTCAGGAGGCTCACCTTTACCTGCAGCACTTCATGAACTCAATTTCCATTCTTGAGGGCACCATGGTTGTCTTTCTTCCTCCTTAGGTCTGATTAGTTAACTTTACCAATAGTGAGAAAAGTAAGGGTCCCTCTGTTTTAAGATGACAGATAAGACTCTCTAATTTTTTACTACAAATCCTCACAAAAGTGCCAACTCCAAATTATTCTGAATTTCGGTTGTGTGGACTGTAATGGCTATCTCTCAAATCTGATTTTTTTTTTTTTAATGTGAGGGAGTATTCTTTGTTCATTTGTGCACAATGAGGCATTTAACAGATGAGTTTCAGATATTCTCTGCTCTGCTTTTTAACCACTACAAAACAGTCAGTCACCATGATGGAGATCCTGGTGGTCTTGAATCCATGAATTTTCTCTAGTACTGGGTCTTTGGATTCTGACTTCAGTACTCAGCATTTCTCTGCATCTGATGCCTGCCACTTCTGTAGAATTTCAGCAGCATGTTCCAATCATGAGGCAAACTGATTCTTCTCTAATCCTGGAATGGTGATCCCTGTGAATTCCTGATCCTGTGTGTATGCTGGCAATTAATCTATTCCAGTTGTTCTGCAGCCTACCTGACCCATGGTAGGCACAAAATCCGCCAGGGGATTATGTTTCTGCCCTCTTTCTAAGGATAAGTCTAATTTCTTGATAAATTTGATGTGGGTTAAAACCCAATTTTCATCTTGTTATTTGGACAGAAAAAAAAAACAGCAGAAAACTAGGGCAGTCATTGGAATAAAAAAAGTAACCATTAAGGGAAATATTTTTAAGGTAAGTGAAAATTAAGCCATATTATACTGGCTTAATTAGGAAGATTTAATTGCATGAATGAGAAATTAATGTTTTGGGGCTGAGAGAGAAATATTATAGAGGCAAATTCCAAGAGAAAGGGAGAAGAAATGGCATGCAGGGTGTGTATGAGTGGAAGAATATCCCTTTGAGTAGAGTAAAATCTGTGTAATTGATAGAGTGGCTGGCAGAGAGTCTCTTTGCACTGCCGCTACTTCAACTCCTTCCATCCTCAGTTCAGTCGTCCCCATCACAGTACGAAGTGAATTTTGTCAAAGTCATCAATTTTCTTCATCTTGATAAGCCAATAATAACTTTTAGCTTTTATTTTTATGACCTTTCACCAGTATATAAACTATTTGACTACTCCTTTACTCTTAATCCATCTTCTACGCAAGGTGACTTTTCCTCAATTTCCTTTCCTTGTTTTCCCTTCTATACCAGACTTTTCAATGTCAGAATTTTTCAGGTCTCTGTTCTTTACCTTTTTCATTTCTCTTTCTACAGTCTTGGCTTCAAATAATATCTTTGTTCTGATGAAGTTCAAATTTACACCTCTCACCCAGATCTTTCCCAAGTAAACATTTTGTTCTTCTTATATTAATATCTAACAGGTCATGATCAATTTATCATGACCAACACAAAACTCTTGACTTCCTACCTCATACCCACCCTCTCTCCCTTCAAACACACACATCTTCCCAAGCCACCAGTAGATTGGACTGCACCATTGTCCTCCCAACTGGTTGGTCAGTCTTTACAATACCGTTCTCCCTGTACCATGACTTACTTATATAGCAGCAAGAGATATCACCTCACAGCTGTTAGAATGGCTGTTATCAAAAAGACAAAAGATACTAAATGTTGGTGAGGATGTGAAGAAAAGAGAACTCTTGTGTACGGTTGATGGGAATGTAAATTAGTGCATCTATTATGGAGTTTCCTCAAAAAATTAAAACTAGAACTACCACTTTAACAATCCCATTTCTGGTTATACATACAAAGGAAATGAAATCAGTATGTTGTACCATAAAGACACATTTTATGCTACTAATATATATTTATTGTGGCACTATTCACAATAATAAAGAAATAGAATAGAGGCAGGAGAATGGCATGAACCTGGGAGGCAGAGCTTGCAGGGAGCAGAGATCATGCCACTGCACTCCAGCTTGGGCGACAGAGCAAGACTCCATCTCAAAAAGAATAAAAAAAAAGAAAGAAAGAAAGAAAGAAAGAAAGAAAGAAAGAAAGAAAGAAAGAAAGAAAGAAAGAAAGAAAAAGAAAAGAAATAAAATCAATCTAAATGCCCATCAACAGTAAACTAAAGAAAATGTGGCACATATACATCATGGAATACTACAGAGCCATAAAAAACAAATGAGATCATGTCCTTCGCAGCAACATGGATGGAGCTGGAGGCCATTGCTTTAGCAAACTAATACAAGAACAAAAATCCCACATACTGCATGTTCTTATTTATAAGTGATAGCTGAATAATGAGAACACATAGGCACAAAGAGCGGAACAACAGATATTAAGTTCCACTTGAGGGTGGAGGATGGGAGGAGGGAGAGAATCAGAAAAATGCCTATTGGGTATTATGTTTATTACCTGGGTAATAAAATAATCTGTACACCAAGCACCTATGATACGAGCTAACTTAAATAACAAACCTGCACATGTACCCCCTGAACCTGAAATAAAAATTATAATAAAAAAGAAACCATTATGTTGAAGAGATAATCTACAATCCCTTATTCATTACAGCATTGTTCACAGCAGCCAAGATATGGAGTCAAACTAAGAATCTCTCAATGGATGAATGGATAAAGAAAATGTGACATATTTACAAAATGGAATACTATTCAGCTTAAAAATGAAGGGAATCCTCATTTGCAACAATATGGATGAAACTGGAGCACATTACACTAAGTGAAATAAGCCAGGCACAGAGAGATATATTCTGCATGACCTCATTTGTATGTGGAATCTAGAAAAGTTGAACTCCTAGAAGCAGAGAGTAGAATGGTGGTTGCCACAGAACAGGGTGAGGGACGGCTGATGAGATGTTGGGCAAAGGGTTTGAAGTTTTGGTTAGGGTGAAGAAGTTCAGGAGATGTATTATACAGTATGGTGGCTATAGTTAATATTAATAATAATGTATACTTGAAAATTGCTAAGATCTTAAATGTTCTCACCAAAAAAATAAGTGTGTGAGACAATGCATAGGCTTATTAGCTTGATTTAGCCATGTCACAATGTATACATATATTGAAACATTACATTGTTTACTATAAATATATAAATTTTTTGTCAATTATATTGTTTTACATTTTAAAAACGTTAATTGACAAATAAAAATACATATTTATCATGTGCAACATGTTTTGAAATACGTGTACATTGTGAAATGACTGGTTGAGCTACTATATTTATATCTTAATTTTTAAAACATGTTACATTGTTACAAATGCCAGCCCTATTAAAATGTAGTCTCCTTGAGAATGAGATCTCTGTACTCTAAAATTCCTCAGTATTTGTTGACTGATATAAATTCCTAAGGAAATTTTTTATGCTTCTTTTCGTGTTAGCAAACACAAATGTCTGGGTCTCAGCCTGAAACATCAATTCCTGAGGTCTACATTCCTCCCCAAATCAGAATTCCAGCCTCAGCATTGTCTCCACTATGTTCCTCTGTTTTTCTATTAAAACTTCAAGAAAAATCAGGGTCAAAATTTGCATTTCTTTATACCATTTAAATATTTCTTTTTCATCTCTGCCATTCTCAATATCCTTTACATGGACAGCAGCTATTCATCTCAAAATTTCTTCCTTCTAACATCTCAATCTCTAACCTAAAATGCTTCTAAAAACATAAGCCAGGCCGGGCACAGTAGCTCACACCTGTAATCCCAGCACGTTGGGAGGCTGAGGCAGGTGGATCACGAGGTCAGGAAATTGAGACCACCTGGCTAACATGGTGACATCCTGTCTCTATTAAAATACAAAAAACTAGCTGGGCATGGTGGTGGGTGCCTGTAGTCCCAGCTATTTGGGACACTGAGGCAGGGGAATCACTTGAACCCAGGAGGCAGAGGTTACAGAAGTGAGCTGAGATGGCGTCACTGCACTCCAGCCTGGCGACAGAGCGAGACTCTGTCCAAAATCAACAAACAAACAAACAAAAACGCCAGTCGTTCTTAACTCTTCTGCCTCCCCCTCTACCTTTTGTAGAAATACCTCATAGTTCTGTCCATTTCCAGAGTAAATCCTCTCCATTATCCTTGTGCTATCCAGTTTGGCAGTTTTATCTCTCCCATTATTTTTATCAACATAATAAAGAGCTTAGTAATGACGTAGAAAGTGGGCACAGAGGGACGCAGAGGCAGGAGAAAGAAAGGCCTGTGTACTAACATCAATCTCCATTTCTCATCCCTGGAGTCCACCCCCCACACTGACATCAGAGTAGTCTCTAGGAAATGTGAACTAGGGTCTCGTTATGTTGCCCAGTGTAGTTTCAAACCCCTGGGCTCAAGCAATCCTCCCGCTTTGATCTCCCAAAGGGCTGGGATTACAGGCATGAGTCACCACTTCCGGCCTGAACTACATCTTTTGAATTTCCTATTCAATCATTTCCAAGGTCTCCAGTCCTAGATACGAATACGAGGAGGTCAAGGAGTAGACGTCTTTATTTCACCTTTGTTTACTGACTGACTAGTATAGTCCAGGCTCATGACAGGCACTCAATAAATATTTGTTGAATCAATAAATGAATGACAATCTTTTACAATCTTTCTTTATGTACCATAAACTCAGTCATATTTGTTTCTGCTTACTACTCTGTCTTCAAACTGCAATGCTGGATCATTTCAAGTTCCAGAAACACACGGTGCCATTTTCTTCCTTCATTTCTTTTCTCATTATTTTTCCCTATGAACCAAATGAATCTCTAGATTGAACTTCAGCCTATATTCTACTTTCATTCAATTCATTCTTCAACATTTCCACAAGGGTAAGTTTCATCATGTTCATATCCATTTCATCTCTTCCATGCATTGTAGATAAGGGCTGATAGGTGCTCGGTAGATGCTTGATGCCTTAAATAAAATTAAATAATTTTGCCTTCATTACCAAGATTTTTACAGAGTATTTCATAATCTCATCCCAATAGTCTTTCCATACTGGCAGAGTAAATATTATTATTTCTCTTCTCATATCAGAAAAGTTTTAGGTGGTTTGCTGGATACAACATGATTTATGACAGAAGTGGCACTAAAATTCACGTCTTCTAATAGTATTTATTTTTCCCTGTTCATAATAGACATGTTTAACTACATTTTCATGGTGCCATGGGATCCAGTTGAATTTAGCAGCCATCTAGGGACTCATGGCAAAAGATGCTAGTTTTTTTTTTTTTTTTTTAATTTTGTTTTATTTTGCTTTGTCTTTTTCCAAACTGGGATCTGTGGAAGGTCTATTTCAGCAGAGAATCTGAGGATGGATGAAGAGGAAACATTTTCTTGCTTTGAGCTTCAGAAGTTTCTCTGGAGACATGGGAGAAGAATCAGGATTGTTTTGTTATAAAGTTTTTTTTATAATAAAAGCACCGTATTACATTTGCAATTTTATCCCACTTCACAGTATTAAGCACAATTTCTAAAAAACTTAAAACATGCCATTTTTATTAATAGTCCATTTAAAACCACCAAACATTTTGATGTCAATTACTAAAACAAGGTTTAACGCTGTCAAAAAGCATTAGTGCTAAAAACAGTCATCCTTTCTGTATTTTCATCTGCAAAGCATTACAGTTTATAAAACAATTTTAACTCTGAATACGTAAGGCCTTATATGAAGGTTTCCATATGTTAAGAATTTTATTTGTGTGTTTGATTTTAAATTGCTTTGAAAAACAGACAGTTGAGGTTTATAGAAAGGAATCTTTCTTTTAGGAAATAAATGTCTCAAAAGTGCAGGGCACCAGCAGTAAAAACATTCTGACCGCAAATCAGAAACACATTGGGAAGTGTTTGTTGAGTACACCTTCTGAAACCAGTATTTTGTTTCTATTTGCTGGAAAATTGAAAAATCTGTTGTATCTTGGCATGGCTTCTTGGCCCAGCCCCAGATTTCTTGTGCAGTAGATGGCATTATTGAATATATATACACAGCTAAGCTGCCTGGCTCTCTGTTTTCATCAAATAAATTTTAAATATAAAATGTACCTGCTAACAATACCATTATTCAGCTACAGCTGCTACCCGAATCAAATTAGTTTGCATATTCTTTTTTTTCCCCCTTAAAAATAGTGTCTAAGACAAAAAATGAAAAAGAGAGAGAGAGAAGAGAAGATGACAATTAATCAGTGTTTTGGCTGCCGAGTGGCATCTGGCCAAAAGCCACCAGGCTGACAACTGGAGTTTGGAGTGTGTTTTTGCAAGGCTAATTTAAGGTGAACTTAGATGGATTCAAGATTTATAAGCCTTAAAATGTCCTGACTGGAGCAAAGTTCAAGTAAAGTAATCTGCTGCTCACTGCACAGACAGGGTTCAGCCCACGCTGCCCTGTGATTTAGTCTATAGTCAAGGAGAATTTTAAAAACAGGCAGAAGGGCTGAGTTTCTGTGTTTCACTTCAAAGGTCTTCTAATAACTGAGAGGATTATACTCTTTTAACCAGCTAAGAAGGTTAGGTGGTTTTGAGCCAGTGCTTTTATAGCTATCAATAATTCTAAGTTTAAACTTTAAGGATCGCCTCTAGTGTACATCTCCTTTAACACATTAATGACTGTGAGAAACTCGTACTTCTGTCTTATAATTTCATAATTTCAGAATCAATGGCAGAACTTTTCAAGGAATTGAAAAGACCTCTGGGGCTTCACAGAGTGGTGGGAATGGGATTGAGAAACGATCTTGAGAACCATTTAATTAACGTATTTAGCCTATTTGAAATAGTTTTTAAAAATGCCTTGAATATAAGAATGTATGATTTGAGTAATTGCTAAAAAAAATAGAAAGTGGGCTTTGTTATTAGTTCCTGTATCCAAGCATGTTATAGCCAATACTACTAGATTAGGAGGAAGTTCCAATGCTTGCTTTCTTGTGACAAAAATAAAAAAAATGAACAAAAGGAAGCCTTCCTGTATGTGAAACACTAAGGATAGTTTAATTGAAATGAAAAGGAACAAACAGAAAACAGCTATTATTTTTAACAAGGGAAGAGAATATTAATTATACTTGTTGAATGAATGCCCTTTATAAGGAGTTTCATTTCTTTCTTGCTGTTTATCATTATCAGTAGAGAGCTAAAATACTCTATAATGCAGTTTCGGTGTCTAATAGATACATAAATGGTAAACAATCAGAAGGTTAAAGTGCAGCATCGATTTGTTAAAAATAAATTAAATTGTCACACAGAAAACACACTCTGTTATTAGTTTATAAATTTCCTTTTCAAAGAGGCTCAGAAAGAGACACCTATGATGGTACAGGGAATTGCAAATTACCTCATTTAAAAATAATAAAATGATATTTCAAAGTAATAAGTTACATCTTGTAAACAATAGTTGATGTTTACAATGGTTCTGAGGGAAAGCAGGGAAAGAACTTTTGAGATTTTAAGTAACATCAGTCTTTATAACTGTAAGAGAAAACAAGATGATTAAATAGTTGTTTCTTTCACTTTTAAATATTTTTCTTAGGCTGCACGAGTATATTTTCCCTGGCAGCATCAGAGAAAAACATGGATTGTTGCATTACGGATGAAAAACTAACTGTGCATAGCCTTGTAAATTGCCAGACATCAAGCAAGGGGTTACTCATTCCGTCTGCACTCTTAACTTAAACAGCCTCAACTGTCCCCCTAAACATACCTTTTATTTTCTACAAATGTGCATATGTTGTATGTGGAAGCTTGGCAAGTTCTTTGTCTGCTTCTTTTATTTTAAGGTCTACTTTCCACCTGCATTGGAATACGGGTAGCAAGACATAAAACAGTCTAGCCAGGCTGTGGGGACATGCCTTCCCTGGGAGAGAAGTCTGATCTGTTTTCTTCTGTAAAATGAAAAAGGCTCTGATAAATATAAAATCATATTTTTTACCACAGAACTTTTTTCCAACACATGCAACACCATCTTAGAAATAGAATTTGTGCTGATCTTTATTTCCTTGGCTCAGGAACCAAGGGTACCCAGATGCTCTGGTAAGTTTTGCACTGGTTTCATCCTTATGTAAATGTGTTTGTTATGATTAGACTCATTTGAAAAGCTCAGGACCAGAGAGATTCATAGCTGAATTCTACCAGAGGTACAAAGAAGAGCTGGTACCATTCCTGCTGAAACTATCAAAAGAATTGAAGGGGAGGGACTCCTCCCTAATTCATTCTAGGGGACGGCATCACCCTGATACCGAAATCTGGCAGTGACGCAACAACAACAAAAAAGAATACTTTTCAAATTTTCTAGTTTGACTTACATCAAGAAGTCTTCTATCATACTTGTGGACTTACCCTTTAGCTTTGAGGGCTTTGAATGCTGGGGCTAGAGTTCAGGGGAGAAATCTTCAGCAGGGGAGGCCCACTCCTTGCAGTGAGAAAACTGAAGTCCCCATGAGCTACACTCACATACATTGCCTATTAGAGGAGTGGATTAACATGAGTTTTTCTCTGATATCTCACTTGCATTTTAAATAATGGATTTATATTAATTTATTTATTTGCTTATTTTTTTGTCTGTTTGCAGCTAGGAAGTATTGCCAGGTGTTTCATTAACCAATCCTTAAGTATATTATCGTGGGCATTATCTCCTAGAAAGAACTACAACTCATAGGACTGATTCTAAGTTTTATCTTTTCATTCTTCTTTCCAATACAGCAGGGATGGGAGTCAGAGCAACTCGAAAGCCACACCTTAAGCTTCACCTGTGGCTGATCAGATGTATATTTAAGATTGGACCTTCCATTGATGTAATAATCGTAAACTTACCAAAAACGGGAAAAGGGTAAGTCTCCACCTATTCATAACTTCTACTGAATTAATGACATTCGAGTTCTATGACACATCTCTATTGTTATTGCATTGTGGACTGCCATTTTTTCTGTATTCTTTAAAAATCCAAAGGCATTGACTTAAAATGCGTGTATTTATCATTGGTTTTCAAGATATTCACTTAATATGGCAATATTAAAATGCATTTTTTTATCCTGAAGATACAACAAACCTACTGTGTTTGGAATAATTTTATGGTAAGATGTTTCCCTATTACTTTCTTCACTCTATGCAGCAGTTGCAGAAAAATTTCTTCTCCAATTTTAGGTACAATGGCAGTTATAAAAACAATAGTGGAAGAGAAATGTAGTTTTTTTTTGCCTAAGGATATTTCCTACTTCCTGTAAAGAGAGAACACTGAATCATGAAATAAATAAGTTAATAAGCTTATGCTATCTCTAAAAATGATATTTTGAATTGGACTTGGAGATTCAGTGTTTTTGTTAACTTAACATTAGATGCAATTACATGAAGTAATTTAGTCATTTAGCTACGCATAGCTGAATGTGTGACATAGAGCTACACTTGGTCACTTGTTGCACATAGACACACCCCCAAGCCTAACAGAGCAAGTAGTAATTCACACACTCTAGAAAACCAAGCCAAAGCAAGCCAAGCCAAAACAAAAACAAAATTTAAGGTAAGCCCATCTTGTTAGATGCTTTTGATAATTTCCTCTCCTGAAACTGGGGGCAGGAAGGGCAAAGATTCTGAGTTTGTTACTTTTTGTTATTTAGAAGATGAACTTGGCTTTCACTAAACCTATATCTCTAGCAGCTTTGCTTATATTCTGTAGAACTGTTTTGAGTTCTGGAATACAGACTATTATATATTACTATCACATCAGCTTATGTTCTTGTTAGATATCTTCTGTGGGCCTCATTTGGAGATATGAGGGCTGCTTGATAAATAGTAACTATGGCTCATTTTTAGGCATGGCTACAAAAGGCACATAAAGCCTGAGACAATTTCTTACTACCAGTATTATGCATTAGTCTGCTGAAAGCAATGGAAGTGTGATTAAGAAAAAATCTTGTTATCAGTTGAAGGTCTCTGAGTTTCTCTGGCTGCTTCCACTTTTTTCTTCACAATGAGAAAGGAGAAAATGTACAAGCAGCTCTTAGGAAGTTTGCTCTCCTCATCTAAAGTTAGTGTTGTAGGTGATGCACACTTGCATCTGAAGGCTTTTACAGTTATCAAATCTTGTATATGTATGGCATTTCTTCTACCTTCAGCAATCATCTGACCTTGTTTGCAGTTTTTCTGTCTCAAGGTAAGTCTGAGAACAAAATGGAATTTAAGTGCTGCTCAGATTGGTAGACTATTGCATAGCTAACCTATCTCTAAAAACAATCCACACAAATTTAAAGCAGAAATGAAGCCTATTGCTGCTGTTAAGCTAAAAGTCTATTCAGAATCCCTAGGTGGCATGGAAAGCATTTAGACTCATTTCATTCACATGTCAGGTAAAGACTTTCATTTCGCAGTGAGATGAATGCTGAATAATGGATCTTTTGAATAATGTAATTAAGAATTCATTAGAGGGGACTTAAAAAATGACAGAATGCAATGTGTGTGTGTACTCCCTACACTAAACTCTCAAAATGTATCATAGGGTTGATGATTTTTAAAAATCAGCAGAGAACCAATTAGAAAAATACTGATTTCATTTACAAAATTCTGACATTAAAATTCAATGAGGAACAAATATACATTTGAATTTATTAAAAACTATGTTAAATCATGATTAAAGATCATTTATATTATTTTAAAATGTACTCATAATATGACAAAGGACTTAACCAACACTTTTTCTGAAAAGATCTCTTAGTGTTCACCATGCGAACCTCATGATATTGAAAATATTCACTTTGTTCTTGGATATCTGATCGAACGAGAAATGGCAAACTTCCCTTTTAATTCCTAGCTGTATTTTAATTTAAGTGATGAAAAGGTTTAAAAGAGACACAAATGTGGCAACAGCAGGTTAGCGATTTGCCTGTTAACAAAAGCAGGTATTGCTGTTATCTTGTATTGCTGTAATTTACACAAGAGGAAGACATGAAGAATCATGGTTTCGTCAGTGAGCAGACGTACTAATACTCCTACCATCCCCATGTTCCCATAGCCTCTCTTGTAACATGCTGCTTGCATGCTATGGAAAGAAGCCACTTGATGAAGAAGCAGCAGAAGTTTGTGGATATCAGAGTTTAGTGAGTGAGGATCTAGGAGAATCTCTTATAGAAGCAATGGTAGAATTGTTACCATTTTTCTTGGTAAAAGGGACATTTTACTAAATCTTAGAAATGTTTTTTCCTAGGTGGGGTGTGGTGGCTCATGCCTGTAATCCCAGCACTTTGAGAGGCCGAGGCAGGCGGATCATTTGAGGTCAGGAGTTTGAGACCAACTTGAGCAGCATGATGAAACCCTGTCTCCCCTAAAAATACAAAAATTAGCCAGGCGTGCTGGTACATGTCTATAATCCCAGCTACTCGGGAGGCTGAGGCATAAGAATCCCTTGAACCAGGGAAGTAGAGGTAGCAGTAAGCAGAGATCACGCCACTGCACTCCAGCCTGGGCAACAGAGCAAGACTGGGAAAAAACAAACAAAAAAAAAAGCATTTTCTTAGCATTTATAATAATCTATTTTTGTCCATGGAAAGGAACCACATTCAGTAAATTACTCTTGCATTTTTTTTCTCTTAGCATGTTACAAGCCATGATTATCTGTAGCATAAAATCTATTTTTTATCAGTTTTTTTCCCAAAAGCCAAGAAATTGATGGAATATAATTAATTAATTTGCTTTCATTGTGCAAAAATGTGGGCTCTATTGAGTTATTGATTCAATTGTGAATATATGACCTAAACATTTTATTTCACTTTGTTAAGACTAGATTGAAACAAATAATTAATTAACCAAAAATAGTTGCTTCTGAGTCTTGAGCAACTACACAGAACTGACTTATAAACTGAGCCTGATTTCCCATTCTCTTTTGAGAATTCTGGCCCAAAAGAGCTAGACTCTTAAATGCACACTTTTAATAAAGTAAGTAATCTACTTTTTCCCCTTTAAAATTTAAAAATAAAAGAGCCATACCTCTTCGGATGGAATTATTCATCCAGACGCAACATTGGAAGGAAGATTTTAGTGCTGATTGAGTTCTCAAGGCTTTCATTTCTTTTTTTTTTTTTTTTTTTTTTGAAGATCATTTCTGTCTTTAAAGATAACTCCTAGCTAATTGGAAACAGTATGATCTGATGGAATGAACAAAGGATAAAGGATTGAAAATGTTGAGGTCTAATACCTACCATGTCAGTGACCACTGCTATGTGTTCCAACTACATTGCATAGCCCCTCAGTCTTCATTTTGCTTTCTGCAAGATGTGGAATTTCTCATTTCACACTATAAGTGTGCTAGTGAACACAGGAAGGGTGGATGAAAAACATTACCGTCTCTGACAATCTTAATATAGCAGTGTTATTATTTATGAGATAAAGCTAAATTTATGTCCTTGAAGTATATGTACATGGGAGGAACACAAAATAAACACACTTGTTAGCATCAACTGACAAGTACAACGTAATACAGCCTGAACTTAGCACATCAATGTTGAAGAAATCCAATGTAGGAAGTGATCAGAGTTGAGTTGCATTGATTTAATACATTTTCCAGGAAGAAAGGCATGTTTTAGCGAGGTTTTTTAAAAAATTAAAAGTAATCTTTAGGTTTTGAAGTGAGACAGCCTTCAGATATTCTTTTGAAGGATGGTCTCTATGGAAGACATACTCTAAGGTGACCCACAAGGAGCCTTGAATAATGACCCCTCCTTGAGTGCAGGTGAAACCTATTACTTGCTTCTAAACCATAGAATATGGTAAAGGTGATAAGATGTCAATTTCTGTGACTTTGTTTTGTTATGTAATACTTTGCCTTAACAGACTGGAGGCAGAGAGATTCTCTTTTTGGCTGTGAAGAAGCAAACAGCCATATTACATACTACTCATGGAGAGGGCCACCAGGCAGGAAGTTTTCTGGGGCCTGAGGTCATCAGTCATATATCTACAAGGAAATAAACTCTTTCAACAAGCTCAAGTAAACTTGGAAGCACGTTCTTTTCCAGTGGAGCTTCCAGGTCAGGACACAGGTAATCCATGCCAGGACTCATGATTCATGGAACTGTGTGATAAAACTATGTGTTGCTTTAAACCATTAAGTTTGGGGTAAGTTGTTATTCTGAAAAATAAAATGAATAATATAATCTAATATCTTCTTATTATGGAATGCTATCAGTAAAATAATTTTACTTTGCATTTCAATATGCTTTATTTCTAAATTGTATATATAATTACTGTAAATACGCAGATTGTCATTGAAGTTTCATTTCCTTCTTAGTTTATTACACAACAATAAAAATACATAAAAATTATTATCTTTTTCTCCTGCCTACCCAATGAATTACCTCTACCACACTTAGGGTTTCTGCAAACACTTTAGAGAACTGGTGCTTGAATCTGGGGTTTTGCTGGTTGTAGATCAAGTATTTGTGTACAGTAAGTTTAATTTTACTTCAAAAAATGCCTTGCTTATTACAATCTACATATTGTTACTATTTCTACCAAGTGCCAGATGTCCAGCAGCAGCTGACCTTCACTGGACCCCATGAAAGACTCAAAAGTGTGGAAGAGAATAGTAGTGGAACACTGTGGGAAGGGGCAGAGGTGAAGACAACATCACCCTGGGTCTAGTTGTGTTTAACCTTCAAGTCAGGCCATAAAAATCTTAAGTTTGCTTTTCAAACAAATAAACAATCCATACTTAATAGTTTTTACCTGCATTCTATCTTTCTAAGGAATACATAGAATATGTATATATATGGGATAGTGCATTTATACACAGTCTTGGTACATTCTACCCCCGCTTCCTTACATTTTGCCCTCTTTTTTAATTTAGAATTTTATGAGTGAGGTCAAATTGACCAGATTCTAGATGGTCAGGACACTATATGTATTTTATAGGGAGCAACTGGAAAAAGCTATTTTACTTAAAATTTGGGACAGTCACATCACTTATTCCCTTCTGTGATAAGTACAAAGTAGATTTCAAGTTGGATATTTAAAAATCAATGACTGTTAACAGACTTTATCTTCTATTACCAACCATTGGGGGACTAAAGTTGAGGAAGTCCTGGGGATAAGTAGATAATTGTCATTTACTCAGTAATTACTGCACATAAAGTGTGAGGATGGAAAATTGACCTAGGTTACATCTTTTAATCCTTACACTAGCTCTCTCAGGTTCAGTAGAGAAGAGTGATTTAAAGCACTACTTCAGAATCAGAATGTTGGGTTCTTATGCCCACTCTACCACTTTACATAACTTTGGCACATAAAGTGTATATACTTGTTCTCTGCTCCAGGCTTCTAAATCAGTCATTCATTCAACAAGTACATATTAGTACATTCTATGAGCCACTTATTCTTTCAGGCACTGGGAATTTAAGAGTGAAAAAAATAGTCTAAATCCCACCTGGAGGTCATGCTCTAGGGGGAAGGATTGAGATGATGGTAAATAAACAAACAGATACATGAAATGTTAGGTGGTAGCAAGTGCTCTAAAGAAAAGTAAAGCATAATAATTTGAATGGAGAAAAACAGGAGGAGGGTGCTATTTCTGCAGAATGGTCAGCAAAAACCTCTCTGAGAAGGAAGGTGTCCTTTGAGCAGAGATTGAAAGCATGTATAGACAGATGCATGCATATATCTGGAGGAAGAAATTTCAAAAAGGGAGAAGAAGAAGTCCCAGGGCCCAAAGAAGAGAACGTACGTGCTTTGGAGAGAGTCAGAAGGCCAATGTGGCTAGAGTAGAATGAGTCAGAAAGAGACTGGGAAGAAATACTCCCAGAGAGGTTGCAGGGACAAGATCATGTTTGGCCTTACAGGATGAATGGAGCTGAAGGTTACTAGAAGTTTTTGGAAATTCTAATATGATACCATCTTTCTTACCCTTTAAAAAGAATTCTTCTTGCTAGTGTGTAAACAATACAT
This sequence comes from Macaca nemestrina, assembly GCF_043159975.1. Taxonomy (NCBI): domain Eukaryota; kingdom Metazoa; phylum Chordata; class Mammalia; order Primates; family Cercopithecidae; genus Macaca; species Macaca nemestrina. Next base: position 43,523,562 of record NC_092128.1, read on the forward strand.
TGCAGAGAACAAGAATGGGAATAGGGAGACCAGTTAGAAGGTCATTGCAATAATTCAGATGAGAGATGATGTTGGGTTTGACTACAGTAGGATTCCAAGTGTATTTTGAAGGTACAGCCAATTGCATTTGCTGATGGATTGGAATAAAATGTAAGAAAAAGATGTGAATAATGATACTCAGATTTTGGTAAATGGAAAAGTTGAATTGTTATTGACTGGGTTGGAGGAAACCAGAATTAGAAAAACTTGGAGAACATATAAATAATTTTGTTTTGACCATGACAAAATCTTAGATGCTATCAAACATCTAAAGAGAGATATTAAGTGGGAGGTGAATACACAAAGTTCAGAGAAGTGGATGGGTTGTCCTGGTGCTTAGTCATACTTAAAACCATAGTAAGAGGTGCAATTACAAAGAGAAGATTATCTTTATCAGGAGAACATGTCTTCCCTACCTTCTCCCTAGTCTTATTTACATGGTAGTGTGTTGACTATTTTGAGTCTATATTAATGTTTTCCATTTTAATAAAAGTCCAGGAGATACGCCAATACAAAAGAAAAAGATTTGTTCAAACATTATCTCCCAAATATACAAAAATAATACATTACTCAGTCCAGAGGGCTGATTTAACTTTAAATTATCTAACTTATAGACTGAGAGAATTAAATATCATCAGTAAAAATAAATATATTCATGTACAAGTATTTTTGGCATGTATTTCTGGTTTTTGGTCTCTCTTTGTTATATGATGAATTCTTTTTCTTGTATTTTTCAATATCCCCTCTGCTTATTTTTTCTAATGTTCCTTCCTTTTGCCTGTGCCATTTTATTTACTTTATATACTTTACTTTGCATTTTCTCTTCAATTTTCTTTAGCGTTCAATCCAATCCACATTTAGACTCTCAAATGATTTCATGCCCTTAGCACTTCCTTCTCTGTCATCTTTTCTGTTCAGTTTTGACCCTCAGTAGCTGGTGATATTTAGCTTGGAGAAGGGCAGAACAAAGTTGTGACTTAAATGCTCTCAATTTACTCCACAAGCATTTGTGGAATATGGCTCTTAGATAGCATAAGTTTAAGATAGGTATCACTTATTTACTGTCTTTTTAAAGATTCAAGTCTAGTTGGAAAAACATAATGTTCCCAGAAGAAAAAAAAATCAGTGTGGAAATAATGGTAATTTTTTCTATTAAAAGTTATGCACACAAATATAGAAGTACAAATGAGTAGTTGAGTACTGTAACGGGGTAATGTTTAAGAAAGGTTTACATTGTCTTAATATATTTCCCATTACCTTAAATTGTGGGAAGGTATACATGTGTGACATTGAAAATATTTCACAAGAGTGGAGGCAGGGGCACCAACCAATCTGACTTTCATTGGGTGTCCTTGTAAAATGCAAATTAAAACCATCATGAGATACCATTACACATCTATCAGAATGGCTATTTTTTTTAAATTTATTTATTATTATTATACTTTAAGTTGTAGGGTACATGTGCATAACGTGCAGGTTTGTTACATATGTATACTTGTGCCATGTTGGTGTGCTGCACCCATCAACTCATCATTTACATCAGGTATAACTCCCAATGCAATCCCCCCCTCCCCCCTCCCCATGATAGGCCCCGGTGTGTGATGTTCCCCTTCCTGAGTCCAAGTGATCTCATTGTTCAGTTCCCACCTATGAGTGAGAACATGTGGTGTTTGGTTTTCTGTTCTTGTGATAGTTTGCTAAGAATGATGGTTTCCAGCTGCATCCATGTCCCTACAAAGGACACAAACTCATCCTTTTTTATGGCTGCATAGTATTCCATGGTGTATATGTGCCACATTTTCTTAATCCAATCTGTCACTGATGGACATTTGGGTTGATTCCAAGTCTTTGCTATTGTGAATAGTGCTGCAATAAACATACGTGAGCATGTGTCTTTATAGCAGCATAATTTATAATCCTTTGGGTATATACCCAGTAATGGGATGGCTGGGTCATATGGTACATCTAGTTCTAGAATGGCTATTTTTAAAAGTGTTGTTGAGAACATGGAACTGAAATTCTCATATATTGCTGGTGGAAATGAAAAATTGTACAGTCACTTTGGAAAGCAGTTCTGCCAATACAGTTAAACCTATCTTTATGATACAATCTGGCAAGTACCGTCCTATGTATTTACCAAGATAAAAGAAAATTGTGTTTACATAAATACTTGTAAGTAAAAGTTTATAGTACCTTTATTCATAATTGCTTCAGACTGGGAAAAAAAAAACAAAATATCTCTCGATTGGACAAATTGTCATATATCCATACATTGAAATATCAAAAAAGAAATAATAAAGAGTTATTGATACACGAAATGGCTTGGATGAATGTTATCATTATACTTAGGGAAAGAAACCAAATTAGAATATTTGTATGTAATAGGTGATGATTCCTTGCTATGACATTCCAAAAAACAAAACTATAGCAAAAACATCAGCAAAATTACAACAAAAACATTAGTAATTGCCAACGGCTATGGGTGTGGTAAGGGGTTGATTACAAATAGACATGAAAAAATTGGAGGGATGATGAAACTGATCTATATTTTGCTTTTGGTATTTGTTACATGACAATATATGTAAAGATTCATGGAACTATACACTATAAAAAGAAACTTTTATTTTATGTTAAATTATACTCCATTAAATGTGGCTTTAAATTTTTTTAATGAAAAAGAGACAGAAAGGAAAACAAAATCTGTTTCCTGAATATGATAATCCGGTGTTTTGAAACTGAGTTTAAGTTTGAATAGTCTATCAAAGAGAGTAATACATCATGTGCCCTGAAATTAATTCTATTTCATTTTCACTGTTAACAGAAAGTCTTCATTTCATGAAGTAGATAGTTTTAGGAGAAATTCACCTATGGGAGGGAGAAAAGACAAGGACATCTGCCTAAATATACTGATATTCCTAAACACGGAAGGACATAAGATTAAGCTATGCTAAAAGCTATACCATGTATTGAGTACCTTCCTCATGTAAAGTGTTTCATATATAATCTCAAATATTGTATAACATTTCTACAAGGTGGATGCCAATTTTATTATTTCTTGCTTACTGATGGGCAAACAGTTTCAGATAATTTAAGCATTTTGTTTAGAATATGGCTGAGCCAGATTCCAAACACAGATTATTCTGACTCCACAGTTTATATTTTCTCTCTGACACTATCCTGTCTCCTAAATCATTCTCATGAATGTCTTCTCAATGAGAGAATAGTCTAAGTTTGAATTATTCTGTATTTTGGCTAGAGATATAAAATACTGAATTCCTCTTGTCGAAAACTTAGACTGCTTCATAAAATATTTCCCACTTATCCAGCTATTCAAAGGATGCATCATTTAATTCCGGACTAATCTTACACTGCTCCCTCCTTTGCACCTGTGCTGAAAATAATACTGTTTCTGGTCTTCTCTTAGGGTCTTTGCCAGCCATTTCAGATCTTTCCTAAGATCTTAGTATGGACAGTGGAATTTTTTAACAAATTGTTATATAACTCAGGATAATTACACAATTAATTCAGATATATCTCTTATGTACTCTGGCAATGTAGTCCTTTAAACATAGTCATCTAAAGACTATGTGTTGGGTCAGGTGCAGTGGCTCACACCTGTAATCCCAGCACTTTGGGAGGCTGGGGTGGGAAGATTACTTGAGGCCAGGAGTTTGGGACCAGCCTGGCCAACGTGGCAAAACCCTGTCTCTACTAAAAATACAAAAATTAGCCAGGTGTGGTTACACACACCTGTAGTCCCAGCTACTTGGGAGGCTGAGGCACGAGGATCACTTGAGCCCCAGAGGTGGAGGTTGCAGTGAGCCAAGATTGTGCCACTGCACTCCAGCCTGGGTGATAAGGAAGAAAGAAAGATTATGTGTCCTCTAAATAACTGTACGTTCTTTAAAGAGAAAATTTATCTCTTATTTTCTGGTATACCTTATGACATTAACTCAAAATCCTCCTAAATAAGAGATATTTAATAAACATTTTTGAAGAAATAAAGGAAGAAAGGAAGGAATGAAAATGATAATGGAGAATACATTAAAAATGTTTGGAGTTGGATGGACCTACATCCAAGTTCCGGCTTTCTCATTTACTAGTTTGTTAACTTTGACTTCATTATTTAACCGTGCTGAGACTCACTTTCCTCTCCTATAAAGTGAGGCTAATCATAGCACCTATCTATTGTGAATTATTGTGAGGACTAAATGGGGAAAAATTGTAAAGTGCTTATTAGCACAGTTCCAAACATAGTAAGTGTTTGAGGTACAATATTTATTAATAATGTTAGTATAAATTCTATTATTCTATTCTATATTGTTTCATTAATAAAAACTATAAATTAATGATAATACTTAGGTGATTTCTAAATTTCCTTTACTTTTAAAATTCTCCTTTTGAATTCTAACACTGATACATAATTTAAAGAATATGGCTATATGAGTAGAATGATTTAGTCCAGTTTTAAGTTATTTTGCTTGGCCTGAAGGGAAATGTGGTTATAAGAGAAAGGATAAGTTGGGGTGGCCGCTCTGGATATTTCATCTATATCCATAACCATATCTGCTATTCTCATGTTTGTGTAGTAGACATCATTTGAAAATGATTAATTTGATATAAACATAACATTGAAAACTCCATAAGAATAAGTGACATAAAATTAATCTGTGATTCCTAAGGTTAATAATTGGTGGCTCTAAGTATGGCTCAAGCATAAGCTAAATCAACCCCTGGATTTATGCCTATTAAGTTAGTGTTAGAGAAGTGGGTCTATCTGGGACCAATTTTCAAGAGGCCCTAAAGAGTTTCTTAAGGAGAGAACTTGTTCTGATGGAAAGGAAAGCCTGCAAGCAAGCTTTTGCCAGACACAAGGTTTCTGTGTCCAAAAGCATAAGCTATTTCTGAGCAAGCATTGTAAATATCCTTTGGATTAGCCCCTCAATTTAATCAATAAATCTGAGTCCCTCTGAGGAATCAGGGATGGAAGCAGAGTGGCTGTAATTAACAATAGAAAGAATTATCTCTTACAAGAGAAAACACCTCTAAGTTTCATTGCAGTGAAGTCTTGAGACAATTCCGTTTCATTTTGTGTTCTCCAATTTTTTTTTTTTTTTTTTTCAAATCAGCAGCAGTTGGGCTGCTAAATGAGAATGGCTGGCCATGGCTGGTGGAGATTAGAAAATTTGAGGAGCAAAGTGCTGTGTATGTCATGTGATGAATGGAAGATCGGCCTCTGAGTTTCACAGAAGAGGTTCTCTTGGGACTCCATCCTTAAGAAAGGGGGCACTTTGTCAAGGGGCTTAGAGAGAAAATATAAACCAAACACAATTCCACACTGTACATTAAGAGTTTTATTTAAAAGGATGGTATTACGTTACCAGTGAACTTCCCTACATGCAAAAGTGGCATTACTTTTTAATATTTGAGCAACATCCCCTTCTAAAGTGCACTAGTTTTGATTTTCCTTGTAACCAGTGAAATTTTCCTTGTCGTTAGAATGATTTCTATAACCATGGAACAAAGAGTAATTTAGCCCATGCAAGTTGTGACTTTGAACATTTTGCACATCAACCAACTCTTCTAACTGGTCACAGTCAGAGCAATGATGGAACCAAACCAAACCAAACAAAACAAACCAAAAAACCAAAAAACAAAAACAAAGACAGTGCTTGAAAGTTGCTGTGAGAAACTAGTAATCTTATATAGTTGGGTGTTCATTCCATCTGTACAGGAAAAGCAAGGAGACAAAATATTGGTTAAAAAAAAAAAAAAAAAGCCTAAAGCTAGTAATTAGGAGCAGCGGAAAGCAATGACACATTTAGATTATTGCACTTCACTTTGTATTGGTATCAGCTTCTGAATATTTCAGCAGCATTCATTTACATACCCACTGAGGATTGCTGAGCAGAAATTACCCTTTGTTCTCAGGGATAGAATTCAGTGGGGTTACAAGTTTTATCTAGACTTTGGCCCCTTCAAATAGAAAGAGCTTTGTGATAATGTATTGAATAATATGTAATCTTCACTTTTGTTAAGTAAAACCACAGGATTTTCCTTTCCTACATAATCATTTGTAAGTGTTTATGTCGTGAGAATCAAAAATGTGTCTATTGTGAAGATATGCTTTGATGAGACCCTTCTAAAAGTAGTTGTGAAATGTAATGTGTGACACCTGGATTTTAATACTTGTCCTACCCATCTCTCCTAGTCGTCTCCCAGTACCACCTACCACTCCAGCTCAGAGAAGGCAAGAGTTTTTCCAAAGGTCACACAGTTAGTAACTGAGAAACAGTAACTCAGGTCTCTCTAAGCCCACAATACAGTCTCATTTCTCAGGCTGGTCAGACAGACTCAACTAAGAGCTCCCAAATTAAGTCCAGGGTCTAAGGTAAGTCATTCTTATGAGACTAAATGAGTATTACCTGCAAAGTACATGATCTGATGGGTGCTAAGAACAATCTAGGCCTTGAACACAGCTATTTGAATAGGAAAAAAAAAAAAAAACCAGAAAGCACGTTTTTAACTTCATACACAGATACTAAATAAAACTGAGTTGATAAAGAATGGAAAAGTCTGAATAGAGAGGGAGAATATTTCCCCAAAGAACTTTCTAAACCACCAAAGTGTCTTTTTCAAGTCATGTTCTTATCTGTTTCCACCCTTGCTCCACAGTCTCCTCAAAGACCCTTTGCCAGGTAAGTTTAGATGTATTATAAACATACTCTTGTGAACAAGAGCCATAATTCTCCTCCACGCGGGGCCCTGCTGCTGATGACAATCAGCCCCAGGTAGCCTTTCACTTACCAATCCCTGTTGGCTCCAAAATAAGTTTTGAAAAAAGTGAATCAGAGCTGAGGATCCAAATGATAAGTAAAATGAAGGAATGCTTGTGTTTTCACAGCTTGTGTTTTTGAGGTGGTCAAAAGTCACGGAGCTGACCCACCCCCGAGAGCCCTCATCATTGCATTCATCTATTAACAACCATTCCTGTTTGAGTTCAGGCTGCTAACCTTTTCTCCAGAGTCATGTTTGAAGATTAGCCTTGTAGTCAGGCTAATAGCAATTCCTCCAAAATAAACCACAACCTATATTTCCCTGTTATTCTGTTTTAAAGTTTAACATCCTTAGAGTTTACATCAGAAGTACCTATTAAATGAACACAGTAGAAACAGTATACATTATTTTTAAAGAAGATGTGAGTTGGAAAGAAATGATTTTCCCCAGGATGAAGGCTGACACCAGAATTAAGTTAAAAAAAATTAAAGCCGTCTAGTATCAAGTCAGGATAGCTAGAATTTACTCAGGACACCTTGGTCAAATCTCTACTCAGTACCCTGAACCATTACCCCAAGCAATATGCTAGGCTCTGGGCTATGTTAGACTCTTTCAGACTTTCAGAAATTTTTTCTTCTTGTTGAGTAGAAAATATGAGTGTGTAGAGAACAGCCATACAGAACAGTGGGAGCAACAAATGAGTTGAACATGTAACAAAGAACTCAGAAAAGAAAGAGGCTGTTTTGTTTGGATGCCAGGGAAAGTTTCATAGAGAGGTAGCACAGAATGGAACTTTAGTGAGTGGATATTTCCATTTTAAAACACTTAGCAAACAGTTCTATTTTGTGTGTTCAGTATTTCAAAGATACATACTGGGTGTTGTGCAGGACCACAAAATTAAGTATTGATGTTTGGGAAACCCTGCTTTGAAAACATAAAGAACCATGGAGGAAAGCCTACATGAGCTTGGCGGAGTTGGCAAAAGTTTCAAAGTAGAAGTGTTGTTTGTGAGGAATCCTGTAAGGTTGGTATACCTCCAGCAAGTGGGCAAGAATGCAAAAATTAAGCCACTTTAACATTGAATGTAATAGACTAAGTTTATGAACTAAACCTATGCTTAAGAGGAAACTTAGATACTGTGTCATCCATTCACTGGAGGACAAGTTAAAATCATCTCTTACTTTCCTAGAATTTTTTTGAGGGAGTATTTGTGTCACCCTACCCATTTTCATATTTTTTTGGAATACAAGCATGCTTGCATTTTTTTTGCATATTCACATTTTGATTGCAAATATGAAGTTGAATATATTTTTCTCTTTTAGATTAATTACTTGTACTAGCAAGTAGTAAAGGTGAGAATAGAGAATTACCTCCAAAGCAGCTTTTATTTTAGTTTGAAATACAATCTGGGCATTTCTGTTGCCAACTGAATGGGTTAGAAATCACATTCTTCTAGAGGTTAACATGAGTCTGTATATCCTGAGTTCCTGCTGACTGACAGCAGTTGGAGAGTGGCTATGTGGAAGGGAAAAGTCAGTTTGTATTAAAATTTAACTGCATATATTACGTAAAGTAAGCCCACAGATGCATTCAAACCTTCAAGCACACTTTGAAAGATCAAAACAAACCATAACTTGCTGAATTTGAATGTAAGGAGTATTTGGAATATGTGTTTTTGAACTAACCAACACCCCCAAAAGGCTATGTGCTTGTATAAATACATCCATATAGAGCAGTACCAGGAAACTTATTCTTGTTATTATATATTCAGGTGAGACAAGTGGCTTTCTGCTGTTGATTGTCAGAGTGTTTTATTGAAGGCTTGTACTCTACTAAAGAAAGCAAGGTCAGTGCTGGGGTAAATTTCTGGCAGATATTTAAACTTCTGAGACGGTGAATGCCATTTAGAAATAATGTGGTTTTTATTAAATAAATCTGTCTAATAATATTAAGGTGCTATTTTAATGTTAAGAACAGACAAAGCCAATCTTAGGTACTAAGAGATGGGGGCAGAAGGTTGGGGTCACGGCAGGGAGGGAGTTGAGCCCTAGTTGCACCTGGTAAGGCTGACACTGAGAACAGGAAAAGATGAAAAACAAAACTCCACTTTATTTCCATACGGGAGGACGGTTTATTTTTATTTAAATTCCCCTTTGCTTTACTGAATTTTCAACAGAGTGAAGTATAAAATTTAAACATATTTCTAATATGGAATGGAAGTAATAGATTTTTTTGTACAGATATGAAAGCCAGATTTTTGTTTTGAGTAATTCAGGGAAAATTCAGAATAAACGTTATAAATATAAAATAAGGATATTGTTAATATGATTCAGCATACCATGAAATTATAAGGCAGATTTTCAAATGTTAAAGTAAGTTTATACCTGTATTTTCTTTAATCATCTACGCTAGTGAACAAATTGCTATGTTTTTAGTGGATCTAAAATTCACAAGCATGGATAATCTGACTAAAGCTTAGCAGTTTGTGTATTTACCTTATTTGACAAAATACAGTTATTCATCCCAAGAGGAAATATTTAAAACCTTATTAATATTATCTCCATAGTACCTTTTATTTTCAGTAGCTCTATGTTAATAATAGTCTCACAATTCATCTTTAAAGATACAATTAATACTAGCACTCTTCTATAAAAAAATTGTTTGGAGTATGCATAACTGAAACCAAAACTCTAACAAATTTTGAGAAGCTTGTAAACTTAAACTACATGGGATTGATACTTAAATCTCCAAATGCATTTAAGTCTTAACAGAAGAATGATTATTACACCTATGAGATTTTTGTCATTAATATGGCTTTAGTGGCCAGTGGGAATGGGCTCAACTCTTTTTTTTTTTTTTTTTTTTTTGAGACAGAGTCTCGCTCTGTCGCCTGGGCTGGAGTGCAGTGGCCGGATCTCAGCTCACTGCAAGCTCCGCCTCCCGGGTTCACGCCATTCTCCTGCCTCAGCCTCCCAAGTAGCTGGGACTACGGCGCCCGCCACCTCGCCCAGCTAGTTTTTTTTGTATTTTTTAGTAGAGACGGGGTTTCACCGTGTTAGCCAGGATGGTCTCGATCTCCTGACCTCGTGATCCGCCCACCTCGGCCTCCTAAAGTGCTGGGATTACAGGCTTGAGCCACCGCGCCCAGCCAAAGGCTCAACTCTTAAGGAAAGTTAGACACCGAAGCCACAGGCCATCCAATGAGACAAAAACCTCACAGTAACTAAGGGAAAATAATAAATAATGAGAAACTGTTACCACCAGCTACACAAAGCAGGCTCAAAACAGGTTATGGAAGAATGAAATAACACAGAAGGGGAATGTAGGCATTGAAAAGCAAATCTTGTAGTTCTTAGAACATTTTGTCCATTGTCTTAGAGAACTGGTATTGGAGGAAGGAAGAAAAGAAAGAAAGAAAAAAAGAAACAAAGGAGCAAAGGATGAAAGGAAGGAAGAAAAAGAGAAAGGAGAAAAAGAAATGTATTGATTATAGTTACAAGAGAATAATTTGAATTTTTCTAGCATAATTAAAAGACAAACATTTAAGGTGTTGGATACCCCAATTATACAGATTTGATCTTTGCAAATTATACAGATGTATTAAATTATCACATGTATTCCCCAAATATGTATAACAATTATGCATCAACAAAAAATAAAATTAATTTTAGAAAAAATAAATGCATTGATTAAGGCAGAATTTTTTGCATTGAAGGTTTATAATTTCTGAAAGTCTTGGAAAATGTTTTGGGGTTTTTGAGAAAGGCAACAGTGTGATTTGGTCACATGGGTGATTCACTGATACTTCATCTTCATCGACCCTGGTTATTCCTGTTTCATTTCTGTAGTTTTCACATCATTCCCCCCGATATCACCTCACATTTTATGACCTAAAAAAGACAAAATATTTTAATTTCCTTCTTTTAAATTCTGACATGATTTTGTCCCCTATTTTGTGGTACAGTATCTTTAGTTATGTTATTCATTTTAAAATTTTCATTTTAGTGGAGAGTGAAAGAAACTAAATCTCTTTACCTATATTAATTTAATATTTTCTTAACCTTCAGCTTCATTTCTTGCATTTTCTCAATATCTTTTTCTAAAAAAACAAAAACAAACTCCTGCTCTTACTAATGTGTTTCCTTCCTTCGAAAGTGGTAGCACAGTTCCAGGTAGCTTGGATTTGCCTTTCTACATCATGGCTGTCTCTTCTCTCTTCTTCCCTCACTCCAGCACTCACATTCAATCATCAACAAGACCAGGGGTCTCCAACCCTTGGGTCAGGGACTGGGACCTGTCCGTGGCCTCTTAGGAGCTGGGCCACACAGCAGGAGGTGGGCTGCTGGAAAATATTACCACCTGAGCTCCACCTCCTGTCAGATCAGCGGGGGCATTAGCTTATCATAGGAGCACAAACCCTACTGTGAACTGCGCGTGTGAGGGATCTAGGTTGCGCACTCCTTGTGAGAATCTAACTAATGCCTGATGATCTAAGGTGGAATGGTTTCATCCTCTCCCACTGCCCTTCCGTGGAAAAATTGTATTCTACAAAACCGGTCTCTGGTGCCAAAAAGGTGGGGGACTCCTGAGGAGCATTTCCGTCTCAGTACTAGAGTCTCACATCTCTTATTTTTCTTTTCCACTGTTATTGCCCTAGAAGAGAACCTTATTAATACTCTAGAAGATTCTTGAAATGTTTCCTAATGGGTCTTTTCAAGTCATGCGTGCACACACACACACGCAGACACACAGACACACAGACACAGTTTAGCCAGAATTTATTAAATTGTGCATCACATCACTGAATGTTCTCTATACCAATGATTTCCAAACATAAAAAAGCAGAAATACCTTTTCTTGTGATTTACTGTATGTATTTATAAAAATTGGCATTTTTGCATACATCTGTCAATAGCTCTTTCAATATTATGACTGAAAAATATTTCATGAAACAGTACTTGTTTCTTACTGCCTGGAATAGGCGGCTCTAATATATTTTTTTCTCCTTTATTCCTCTCTATTCTCTTCCAGTATAGAGTAGTCAACTCTCACAATTAGTGAATTCTGTATTCACAAATTTATCTAAACTCTAAACTGTTTTTGTAAGCCCCCAAATCAATACTCATGGAACTTTCACAGTCATGTGTGGGTATGTGCATGCTCAGAGCAGTGAAAAACTTGAGTCACTTGACAGGCATATACCAAGGTGAGCAAGGTAACAATCTCCCTTCTTGTTTTTTGTACTCTGTAAGAGGCTTTTGCACTCTTGTGCTTTTTGTTGGTGATTTTGTTGTTTAATTTGGCCTTGAAGCATGGCGCTGAAGTCTAGTGTTCGTAAATTCGAAAAAGCTGTGATGTCCCTTACAGGGAAAATGTATGTTAGATACATATACTTCTTTCAGACATGACTCTGTAGTTCTGTTGGACATGGGTTCGCCATTAGTGAATGAATAATATATGTTAAATAAGGAATCTTTAAACAGAAGCACACATAAAGGAAGGTTATGTATTGATTAGTGTAGGAAATGTGGCCAGAGGCTCCACAGATACGAAACCTGTATATCTCGTAGGGACAATGATTTGGTATTCGCTAATTCAATGTTCAAAGGGACTTTATAGAACACAATTAATTTGAATAATAAAAACAACTTTATTGTGTTTCAATTCTTAAAATTCTTGTCAGAACCATCTGAAGTTATTCAGTGGGCTGACATACAATTTGCAAAGTATTGCCTCACATGAATAATTTCTCTCCAGGGTTAACACTAGGAAAAACTGTTTCTCAAGAGCAATGGTATGTTTTCTTTTCTCTGAGTGATTTGTAACTTGTCGCTTTGTACTTTTTACCTTGCCTGCCAGGAAACTTAATGCAATTTTTATGCTCAATTACAGCAATGGTATTAACCCTCAATGTTGTAAGGTTTGCTTTTCGGTTTTTAGCCTTAGTTTTCTCCTTTTATTTCTACTATATTATTTTTGTTTGATTTATCCTTTTTGTAAAGAGCCTCGAAACCATTAGGGAAAAGATGAGAAATGAATAAAAGAATTAATGAATAAGTCAATAATAGAAACAAGTAATCTTGGAAGAAAGATCCAGAGATAAGAAGCTACCTTTACAGAAGAGACTTTAAAATATAACATTATTGTTGAATGCTTTGATATTATGTGTTCTCCTTATTAAGATGATTTGTTGAATGTGTAGTATGTTAAAAATGTTCCTTGTGGAGATGAAGTAAAAGGGTTCTCTGAAATGTCAGAATAATTAAATAAAGCTTAAGTTATCATAAGAGTGTAAGAAAATTACAAAATGTATGTTAATGTGCAGCCTTCTAAAATCCTCTCTGCCTCTTCATTATTGCATGAATAGTCAACAAACACTGATGATATCAGAAAAAATCCTTGATATTCTTTAGTAATGCAAAACAAATATACTATGGATAATTAAATAATTAATAATGAATATCTAATTGTAGCCAATTATTTAAAAATTAAATTATTTAAATAATTAACTTATGCACTGCAGTTGTTCAGCCTTCCTTCCCATATCACTGTGTCTGTTAATGAAGTTAATCCTAAATAATCAAAAGTTGCTATATCAAATTTCAAAATAAATGAACATTTATCTACTTTCCTCACTTAATCCAACTCAATATCTTTTATGAATTAAGAGTTTCAATGAAAAAAGTAATGTATAATACATTCATTAATTCTGAAATTCTAAGATGACACAATTTGACACAATCTAAGATTTCCCATAATTGGTTTAAAAGGTTATAGTTTGTCAAACAAGTGATAGAAACACAATGTGTGAGTGTATTCATTTAACAAGTATAATATCACAATTGAGAAAATCTCTATTGGTAAAAACAATTGCCATGCTCAATATCTGCTAAGGGATACTTGTCTCCTAAGAGATCCACAATTTTAAAAGGCCTCTTGAAGATTTGAATGTTCTCAGCACAAAAGTTTATAATATTTGAGATGATGGAGGTCCCAGTAACCCAGATTTCATCATTATATATTGTATATTTGTATCAAAATATCACATGTACCACATAAATATATACAACTATTATGTATCCATAATAACTAAAAATAAAAAAAAGTAAAAGGTATCTCCCAATAAACTTTCTACAGTTTGTCTCCAGTTATTGTAAAACAATGATATTGCTTCTCTATTTTACATTTAGTAAGAAATTGAGAGTCTTCAAGTCCAAGGTCCACTTTCAAGCAATAAACCAAAATGATAAATTCCCTTGGGGAATAGGAGATTGTATTCTGGGGAATACAAATCAATTTCAGAAAATCTGGTAAATTTTAGTTTCATAAGAATGCTGTATTTTAAAAATTAGTTCATTAGTAAGCAAATAGCCAAGAGATTGTACATGAACATTTGTACTTATTTTACTAAGGGGATTGTTCATCATTATGCATCTATTTACCTACTTCTCTATATTTGTACATAAAAAACTCATCTATAAATCACATGAATATACTATAAAATGCCTTAAGAATTAAATGTCATAAACTTTGGATTGAGAATTAGAAAAGGAATTAATAAACATTACTTCATTTCCTATTACTAGTGAATCTCATGATCTGTTCTAATGGAAAGTGTGTTCTGTGTTAGTTACCCAAAATAGTTTGTGGTTGGTAACAGCAGCTTTTGATCCATACTTAGAGTAGAGATCTTCCCTACAAATTATTTAAATATATTTCTAGAGCTCTACAGAGGCCTTTCATACTGGAAAAGTTAAATTTTACCACTGTTGGGGAGAGATAAAGAATTCTTTTTTTTTTTGTAATCATTAAATACTTTTAAAAGAATATCTATAAATATAGATAACAAGAATCTACATTAATATCACTAATATATCACAAATACATCAGAATTTAAAAGCAGAAGAATGCAGGGGTTAATCACACAGATTCTAGAGAAGCAGCTTGGATTCAAGTTCCATTTCTTCTGTAACTATTCCTGGGATATTAGACAGGAGAGTTAATCTCTTCATGCCTGTTTCCTCATTTGCACAATAGAAATCATTGTGTGATATCTACTTTGCAAGGATACTATAAGGAGTAAATAAGCAATTTATTCACAAAGTAGTAAATAAAGAATGAGACTCATAGGAGTAACTATATAAGTGTATAAGTAAATAAATAACTAGGTGAGAAGTTTTTTGTTTTTGTTTTTTAGTTTTTTCGTAGTTTTTTTTTTTTTTTTTTTTTTTTTTGAGACAGAGTCTCGCTCTGTTGCCCAGACTGGAGTGCAGTGGTGCGATCTCGGCTCACTGCAAGCTCCGCCTCCCGGGTTCACGCCATTCTCCTGCCTCAGCCTCCCAAGTAGCTGGGACTACAGGCACCCACCACCCACGCCTGGCTAATTTTTTGTATTTTTAGTAGAGACAGGGTTTCACCACGTTAGCCAGGTTGGTCTCAATCTCCTGACCTCGTGATCTGCCCACCTCAGCCTCCCAAAGTGCTGGGATTATAGGCGTGAGCCACCGTGCCCGGCCTAGGTGAGATTTATAATGCTTCAGATAAGCGGTGGTTATCCCAATGTTAAAAAACAAATGTATGGTATTTAAAAACTGTGAATTCAAACTCAGAAATCACGTAGAAACAGTGGTATTATTTCTTTTAAATAGTGTTATCACTCCCCCATATTTTTTTACAGATGAAATCATATGGAGAATCCCAAAATGGAAAACAAATCCATGTTATTAAAGAAGGGAAGAAGGCCTGATCCTTGCCCATGTTACCTACGGTTACCTCCCAGAGGCCTCTGAATCAAGCCAAGGAATCCTGAGGTTCTAATGATGAATATTTTAAAATCCATGATTTTGATTTTAGCCTTTTTATAAATGAGGTAACTGAGCTAAGTGTTGGTAAATTTTTCACTTTCAAAATGGCACAGTTTATTAGTCTTCAGCAAACAATAAAAGCTAAAGATTTTTGTCCATGTCACACTCACTTTCATGGCTGTCTCAAAGCTTAAAAGGGTTAGACTCTTACTAGGCAAGCTGAAAACATACTTTACTCTTTCGTATCCAGATGTTTCCAATGTCTCATTTTACAGACATGTCTTCGGACGATATTCCTACAGTTAAACGCCTCTTCCTCCCAGTCTATCGTTATGATACGTATGAAAGAAAACTAATTTTTAGCTTCCTTATTTGCTTGTCAGTTGCATAGGGCTTGTATATGCAAATCAGTTAACACTGAGTCAACGCAGTGTTAAAATATACTTCAGTGTAAATTTCACAGTGATATAGGTTGATCTATATAGCATCTAGGAAAGAGATGAACATTCAAATTATGGCTTTCATCTGCACAGCATTTCCTGCTGTACACATTGCCATCACAAACACACTAATCGGGCTCAAAACATTCTATTTAAGGGAACAGAGGCTTTAAAAGCTTATGAAAATTAACATAGGTAGCAAACGAGAGCCAACATTTCAGTTGGGCTCAAATTTAGTTGAGCTCAATTTTCATATCCTTCTTAAAGTCTTTAACATTTGATGTGTGGATGTCTGTTTTGATTGCTAATTATATTTTTAAAAGCTAATACACATGATTAGAGTTAAGGTAAAATATTATTTATACAGCACAGCCCAATATTACAGGCTTGGAGGAATAATATAAACTTTAGAATACTGAGTAAGTATTTTTGGATGTAAACAGGCTGTTAACATTTACCTATTTTTGGTATGTACAGATATAATGGTTGATTTTTCTTCTTTGTGTATTGATCAACATACAACTAAATGTATCCCAAAACAATCAACCATCTTAGGGCCAAAAAATAAATGGAGGCCATTATAACTATTTCTCACATTTAAAATTAGGTGAAATATTTAATGATATAATTAGTTTATAATTATCAGAGTATCGGAAGTTGGAAAAAATATGACAATTGGACCATTGACTCATCAGTTACATTATATGGAAATAAGTCTTGATTTGGGATTGTGAATAAGGTTAAAAAACATAGCATCACATCTACAAGCTACTAGCCTCTGTGTAGTCATAAAAATTTGGCTCAATACTGCTTCTCAAATAGAGTAAAGTGACATGAAAAGAAATGTGTACCATCAGCTGCTTTTCCTTTAATAGGATTCTCTGGTGTGCAAATCACTGCAGTGGAATGATGCAATGGGGCATGAGGACAATGAATCAGGTAATAAATTGAGTGTAACACTAATTATATTCACTATAAACCGAAATATATACATTTGATGGCCATGATGGCACATCAATGTTCAAAGTCCAAGGTGAAAAATGCATTACAACTTCTCTCTCTATAAAAACTCAACAGTCTGCTGCAGTCTGTCTGGTATCAAATTCTATATATCTACCTGTGTTTTCAGCATAGAAACCCAATTCCTAAAGGAAAGGTCATTATCATTATTAAGTTTTATAAGAAAATCAGTACGTACCAGTGTCTATTTAATAACGGAGACATCATGAATGTCAGACTTAACACACTTTGCAGAGTGCTAATAACTCTTAAAGTGTATCCTTGTCTCAAGTTGAAGTCAGTATTGGAAATTTTATATTACCTGCTCTGCCTGAAACATTAAAAAGTATTTCTGTAATAGCTAGGTTAAAAAAAATAGTGACTTTTTATAACTTTGCCTAATTTTTGTTTCAATTTCAAAGCTGATAATAGTTAAAAGTCATACGACATTGACATTGGCCTGAGTTAAGCAAGAGGATAATTTTAACCACTACATTTATGTTATCTTCAGGTGGAAATAAATCATTCATGTGTGCTTCTGTTTGCACATCTGTAAGGTATATATGTTTTATATACATTATTAGCTACATTAAAAATGATTTTCCCCTCACATTTCTTTCAGTTCCAGAATTGCGTAGATATAAAATATGCATTTATTCAGAAACTAAACAAAAAAACTTTAGTATTCCTTCATTACAATGACCCTAATTCAAGTCCAGTGATAGATTGGAAAAGATTGTTTCTTTTTCTATTATATATTTAAATTAAAAATAGGAAGATGTAGTTTCTACTAATGAGTTTTGTAGGACTGTTTTAATATGATGTCCCTTAGGAGATTTCCTCACTCGGTGTGAAGGCTCCTAAGAGGTGCTTGTGCACCTGATTAATTCATAAATGGCACTGAGGGCTGCACATTTGCCCAATCCTAGTTAAATCATAGTAGGCGGCTATTCCTCTGTAGGATGCATTGCAAATTGTGATGCTCTTATTATACACCTAATTACAGCATCCTGCACCAGTCTGATTCTTTCCATAAATTCTTGTAAATGTGATGGCCATTTTAGAAGACAGGGATTGAGATTCATTAAAATGTCTTCAGTCTATAGGATTGCAATGCAACAATCACCTTTAATTCAAAGGAAAATTGTTCCAAAGTTCTAAGAAAAAAAAGTATGGAAAAATAAAGAAATTAAAATACAATGAATTTTAAAATTAATTTGTTTTATAATTAATAATTAAGCAGCTATCATGAAAATATAAGAGAAAAATCCGAAAAAGGTTTGAATGAATAGCTGTAGTGGTTTTGTTGTATGAGTTTTAAAAATGTTTGTGTTTAGGAGTAAGGTAATTAACCGTAGGTACTTCTGTGACTCCTGGGGACTATTAACCCAACCTACTTTACTGAGTGTGAGAATTCATTGATTTTATGTAGGCAAACTACTTAGAATAGTGCCTGACACATATAAGTTCTAAGTAAGCTCTTGTGTAGAGTCTTTTCGTTTTTGAAAGCTCTACCCAATCTCTCACCTAACATATATAGTTTTCCACTCTTTTGCTTTAGCTCAAACTAGTATTGAGCTACTCCTTTCTCCTACTATCCTTCGATGTTATTATTATTCTTAATGTTGTTCTAGTTGGGAGGTGGGGAGTTGTTTTAAAAAGATTAGATAAAATGGATTAGAATTTCATTGATACAAATGTGAACAGGTAGCATACCTTTTCCTAAATTTGTAGCTGAAAAAAAACTGGCCCAGTGTATAACTAGTGTGTAATTCAAATTACTTGACTTGGAATATGCCTTTTATAATGTTATTACATAAATCAATAGTGTTTATAAAAAATAGCGTATATTGGCATATATAAGATAAATGTACAAGTATCTTCTGAATCCCATCATCAACTCTGGGGATACCCAAGTTCTGTCTTCATAAGCTGGAAAACTTACACTAAACTGAATCTGTCATTCAACTCAGTCAACTAACAAATCAGTTTTATAAATCAGTAAATAAATTATTATTATTTACCTGTTCCTGTGACCTAGATATCAGGTTCAGAATTATTTGAACCTGATGGCTAGTCCTTCAATGTGTTCCTTTTATTCAGAAGCTCAAAGATGTCAAGTATATTGTATTTTTTAAATAGTGAAAGGAGTATGTATATTATTATTGTATTAAATAAAACACAAAGAAAATTGAAGCTTGGAGAAGTTAAAAGCCTTATCACAAGTTTGACTAGTTAAGGATATGGATAGAACACAGTACTTGCGATTCATGGACATTTTTTCTTCCATTCTACATTTTATCACAAAGCACAAAATGACAGAAAAAAGGAACTATGAAAAAGCAAAAATATAAATGTGAAAACACGTTTTTTTCTCTTAATTCACCAATCACATAGTCACCTAGAATTTGAAACTTTTGAATGACCTTTCCCTCAGAGACAGCTGAATTGTTTCAAATAAGCTAAATGGACAAACAAAAAACCTCAGCGATACCGTGCTGACTTATGTGGTCTAATGAGTATAACAGCAAATTTATAAAAAATTCTAGATAATGATGATTTACATTTCATAACTCAGAGTTTTTCATTTATAAAAGTATCTAGTTTATAAAAGACAATTGCCATTTTAAAATGCTTGGACATGTGTCACTTGGTCATCTTTTTAATTTTATTTTTCAAATATTTTAGATCAGGACATAAAGAAACTTGATCACTCAGTAAAGCTGTTCTGACCCCAGCCAAAACAAGGTAAAGAATTAAGTGGCTACATCTGTTAGTAGGATAAAATTGCCATTAATGTTGAATACACAGAATGATGCTCTGATCTCTTATTGGACAAAGAAGTACATTGTATTTAGGATAAACAACATACTTGAGGTAATAGTCCATTGTGTGTATGGAGGCAGTGGTGATCATATTGATAGGGAGAATGGTAGGGAATGAATCCTACTGTACCTTACTAAAGGGAAAAGAAAAGGTGCTTCTGTTGATATTCTATGCATCCCATTCACTAGTTATAGTAGAATGATATCTTGCTCAACTTTAGCTTGATAACATCTAGTATTAGCCTGAGAAATTGACTAATATTCAGAGTCAGTATAAACATAATTATAAAACAATCAAGTGAGTCTAAACCAATATAATTATAAAATAAAAATTACTTGTTTACTTCTCAAAAAAATTAAGGTGGTAGGATATGCAGGACATTAATGAAACACGGCACTGCTTTATAAGGTTACCAAAATCTTTATAAATGTATTTATTTTTATTTTTTAAAACAGGATCTTACTCTTTCTAAAAATAAATAAATAAATAAAATATTTATTTTATGGAGTACAGAGGTGCGATCATGGCTCACTGCAGCCTCAATCTCCCGGGCTCAAGCAAGCCTCCCAAGTGGTTGGGACTATAGGCACGCATCAACACACCCAGCTAACGATTTTTGTTTTTATTTTTTATTTTTGTAGAGACAGAGTCTCCTTTTGTTGCCCAGGCTGGTCTCAAACTTTTGGCCTCAAATGGTTCCCGTGCCTCAGCCTTCCAAAGTGTGGGAATTATAGGTGTAAGCCACCACACCCAGCCTTTATAAATATTACTTGTAAATTTTATTTCTAAAACTCACGTTGCCTTCACAAAGACTGAGGATATGATGTATTGAGATCTTAACTTCATCCACTGATGAGTAGCCTACGCCTCCTCAAGATGACACTACAAATTTGTTTTTTCTTTTTTTGATGGGTGGTGGATAGAAGGGGTGATTCTGTGTATGACATACATAGTAATGGTTAGAACTAGAGATTCTAACAACTAACCAAAGCATGATTTTTTAAAAGCTTATCAAGTTATATAAAAAGTCATTTTTAAAAAACAAAAGTCATTCTTAGAGCTGGAATTAATAAAACACTAAAAAAATTTTCTTTGGGATTGTATAAAGGTTTCATTGGATTCAGAACGTTTTTCCAAAATTAAGACAGATTTTCTACTAGTACGTTTATGTGCCACATAACTATGTTTTGATCAATAATGGGCTGCATATACTATGGTGGTCCCATAAGATGATAATACTGTATTTTTACTATAGCTTTTCTATGTTTAGGTATGTTTAGGTACGTAAATACTTACATTGTGTTATAGTACCATATTCAGCAATATAACATGCCATTCAGGTTTGTAGCATAGAAGCAATAAATTATACCACATAGCCTAGGTGTATAGTAGGTTATACCATCCAGGTTTGTGCAAGTACACTCTTCGATGTTCATACAATGATGAAATAGCCTAACCATGCAATTCTCAAAATGTAGCCCTATGGTTAAGCCACACATGACTGTATTTGAATATGAGTTAAATACAGTATTAAAATTAATTTTATCTGTTTCTTTTCACTTTTTTAAATTTATTTTTTACTTTTTTAGGTCGGCCATAGGCAGCCATACAGACATCCCTTGGATTTAGTGTGATACAAGGGAGGTATATTAAAGGTTCTAGGCCTCTCATGAGATGGAGAAGGGCCATAGAAGAAGCTGTGTAGGACAATGAACCTGAAGGGATTTGGGTTTAGGATTTAAAGAAAAGAGAATTCACGACTCTGGTGACTGGTGGGCATGAATGCAGTAGAATTTGGGTGGCAATAATGTATACCTCTATGGGAATTGTGTAAGTCAGAGTAGATCTGATGCAAGGGGCAAGATAGCTTCTCCCAGCCTTCCTGAATCACTTAAGCAGAGAAAGGATGAAACATCAGAAAAGGCAATATTTTGAAAGGGCAAATTTAAACTGAAAGAGACTGAGGATACCTTAATACAACAGAATTCTGTAAAAACGGAGGATCATGAGCTCAGTTAAGATATAGAGAAATAAAGACATATAATTTTTGCACATCTGAGGTTGTGACTATAAATCATACCTTGCATATGACATAAAAATTTAAAGAAATGATTAAGGAATGTTTTAACTCTCAAAATGTCTTGGCTTAACTTTTAGCATCTTCATTGTGGAAGAAGAAGATTACCCTATCAGAACCTGTTATTTATACAAAATTAAAACAAGTAAGATAATTTTTTATTAACATCCAGCTCAAGATTTTTAATCCAAATAATATTTATTATGAATAAATTAAGAAAAAAGAGTCAATTAAAGCTTTGCAATCTGAAATCGCAGAGATTATTCACAGCAAGGACTATGAACCTTGAACTTAGCAGTGTCTGGCAACAATAAGTGGGAATAAATGTTGTGATTGTCCTTATTGTCATCATCTCTCACCTCTAACCACCTTAGGAAGGAAGCAGAATATGTGGAGGTAGCCTCCTTGGTCTCAGAGATATGCCCCTTAAGGATAATGTTGTAGAAGGACTTGGAAGCAGGGTGTGAGAGGGAAGTTTAACTTGCCAGGTGATCTCTTATACTGGAGCTACCGATTCTCTTGTTGCTTGCTGACCCTCGAGCTACAGCACAGCCCTCATGCTATGGTGGTAAGGAAAGGAAGGAAGAACTCAAAGACACACATTTGAATCAGTTTTCAGTTGTATTAAGCCTTACATGCCTTCAACTTAACCAGTAATAAAGCCAACCCATTACTTCTATTTACAATCATGGTTAAAAACTATTAGTATAAAGATAAATTTCATGGACAAGAGGATTACAGAAATATCTCCATTCCTTCCCCAAACAACTAAGTTTCTGTCTGTTTCAATTGATATCTATATAAGTATGTGTGTGTCAGTTTAACATCCTAAATATTATCTAATAGCTCTACTGAATTTTAGATAGAATACTACCATAAAAATCTACTATATTAAAAATATTTGCATACGGCATTCTCCTAACCTGAAAATTTATGAATTTTAATAAAATTGCTTAGATTTTATAGCCCACAGTTATAATTGTTCATAATCCTGGAATATTATTTAAAGGGAATTGAAATTATATGAAAACACTTAAGAGCAGAATTATATTTTCAGCTTTCTCATTACTTTTTATATGTTGATTATTAATTTTACTGTAATAAATGAAAAATGATTAAGGTGAAAACTATAATTAGCTATGTAAATGTATTTGTAAATTACCACGTTTACAAATGTATCCTGATAACTCATGATTTGTTTTTAAAAAAACTGTGTAATAATATGCTCTTTGTTCTAGCACTGCAACTTATAAATAGTTGTTTTAAGGCAAAACAACAAGAAGAATACTATGTAATTGTAATAAATTAGTAATAAATGGTGATAACAACTAGGTCTCAAATCAACAAAGTACATCTAGTCTCATGTACCAAAAAGTAATAACTTTATACATTTAAAAAATGTTAAATGAAAAATAAAGTTTTTGAAATTTAATTTTGGAGTCTTTTCTAAAATGGGTAATTCAAGCAATCTTTCCTCAATCTTTTTTTCCCCTTTGTGGCAAACACATTCCTGACTATTCCTTTTAATTTTTTTTAAATGAATTTAATTTATACTGGGCATGCAAAAATCAGCAAAAGGCATTTGCTGTTCTGAAGTGTTTCACAATGAAAAAGAAATATTATTTGATTACTTATTTTTATCTTCCCCAAATTGTAACAAATGATTTAAAGTAGCCTTTAAAAGATACATTATAATGGTATAACACAACTAAGAAATATGTAGGAATGATGAGAGGGAGAATAACAAGGATAATAAAATGTAATATGTACATTATAATAGTATAACATAACTAAAAAATACATAAGGATGATGAGGGGGAGAATAAACAAGGATAATAAAATACAATTGGAAATACAGCATATTAAAGACTTTCAGTGAACTCGTAAATTCTTTCGGTGAGATATGTGTAAATAAATATAATGTGTGATGAAGTATAGCAATTATAAAAAGTACGAATAGTAGGCCGGGTACGGTGGCTCAAGCCTGTAATCCCAGCACTTTGGGAGGCCGAGACGGGAGGATCACGAGGTCAGGAGATCGAGACCATCCTGGCTAACATAGTGAAACCCTGTCTCTACTAAAAAATACCAAAAAAAAAAAAAAAAAAAAAACCAAAACAAAAACTAGCCAGGCAAGGTGGCAGGCGCCTGTAGTTCTAGCTACTCGGGAGGCTGAGGCAGGAGAATGGCTTGAACCCGGGAGGTTGAGCTTGTAGTGAGCAGAGATCGCGCCACTGCACTCCAGCCTGGGCGACAGAGCGAGACTCTGTCTCCAAAAAAAAAAAAAAAAAAAAGTACAAACAGTAAAAAGTACAAAGTTGAACTGTCATAGTAAAGGGAATGAAGAGAATAACTCTGTAGCTAATTTTGGGGAGGTTTTAGCTAAATCAATGTGATGTCCTGGAAGAAAGGATATCTAACCTCACTTTTGAAGGAATAAAGGAAGGAACAGAAGGCACACTGAAGTAGAGGGACTGGATAATACAGGCCAGGTTGTGTGAGCATGAGGCATAGCATAGGACTGAGTAGCATATTTGAGAAGTCAAATGCTGGGTCTTAAAATAGAAGAAGAAACAGGGTGAGAGGTGAACATGGCAGCTGTCCAGACCTACAGTGCCTATGATTTTGTATTAGAAAAGTGTGGTGAAAGGAGCATCTCAAGGGCCTTGCTTTGAGGTGATGGCTTAGTTGAATGATTGTGAGGAGAAGGTGCTGTGAATTCATTATTGGTATTTTCAAGTTTTTATTAGAGACATTCAAACACGTAAAGAGCTGAGAAAATTGTGACCTCCATGTAGTCACCCCCTTGATATTCAGGACAAAGCTGTTTCATCTATATTTTCACCCACCACCCCTTGTTTCACTCTAGCACTACCACTGGAATATTTTAAAGCAAATTTCAGACATTGTATAATCAGAAAAAACAAGGACTTATAAAAACACAATGGGAAAACATAAAAAATGAACAATAATTCCTTAAGATCCTCTAACATCTAGTTAATGTTAAAACTTTCCCAATTAGTCATCTAGAAATTTGTAAAGACAATGGATTGAGGGCACATTTTATTTTGCTATGGTTATATCTGTGTATTTCACGTAAAATTATACATTTTTGGCCAAAATAATCAGAAAACATAAATGGATGTTTCAAATGATAGTGATTTTTAATGAAAGTCTCGCACTATTTAAATTCTAGAACACAGGATTCAGTTAACAGCTAGGCTGAGAGGAACTGTTACAGAATGAGTATCATCTGAACTTTTGTAAATGGAGAAAAGATGATCGAACATTTCATTCATGCATGAATGAAAATGAATTTTGTAAATGATTTTATTACTCAGTGGAGAGCTAGAAATTGCTTGGATAGCCCCTATACCTATTTAGGAAAATAATTTGTGTAGCTGTAGCAAACAGATGAAATAGTTACTAAAATCAATAAAAGTGAAGAAAGCAAAGGAACATAAACCAGACAAAATTGTATTTCCAGGCCTAGATTTTTAAGCATTCTGTATATTGTCATTTGTTAAATTAGAAATAGGCATACACAGAACTACAATTCAACATGCTTTTGTCTCTAACATAAATAAAGTTTGGGGCACTGCTCTGCAAATCAACCAGCCTGGACAATGAGTTAGACATATACACATATCTGTATGTATATATGTATGTATAAAGAGGTGTCAGAGACTAATTGTAAAGTTATAGTTGGGTATGAACACATGTTAGAAATCATAAAGTACGAAATGGTAAGAAGAATTAAGCTAGAAAAAACAGACTATTCTTTTATAGAAAGTGCAAATTCTACAGGATAAAATTGAATTGTGCATAGATACATCACAAAACTCATTTGCTATTTATAATATTTATATCAGAATTCATAAATGATCTTATTTGTGCTTTAATAGGTCTGCAAGTGATTCCCTAACTTACAAGTTAAAGTGCTTATTATGCGAGAACAGTTGAAAAAATGGAATAAAACTGCACACTGAACAAAGTCTGAGTCAACATATGGTTTATTTGCAAAAGAAAATATTTTTGAGTATCATCGTTGCACCAACTAACTCACCAATAATTTTTTCCTATATTAAATGTAAAAAATAGTTATTAAAGTGTACATTTTAAAGATTTTTCAACTTAAGTTTGTTGGGCAAAAAAGTTATTTAGTAATCAAGAATGCCCAATACTGCTTTTGAAATTATTCATCAAAACATACATGTACAAAGTTCTTTATCAAAGAATGAAAAG
The DNA here is from genome assembly GCF_043159975.1 of Macaca nemestrina. Lineage (NCBI taxonomy): Eukaryota > Metazoa > Chordata > Mammalia > Primates > Cercopithecidae > Macaca > Macaca nemestrina. The sequence continues at coordinate 43,549,769 of NC_092128.1, forward strand.
AAATCTAAGCTCATCAATAAATCCACGTGTGCAAGTCATTTGCAACTCTAGAGTCTTTGATTTTATTCTACAATGGCCGGCAGCGCTATGCACAGAGTAAACAATTGTTCCCAACTTCAGAAGCCTGCAGAGGTCAGTATAGCAACAGCAAGAAGACATCGGGTAGAGGCGTTGATCAATACTGAAAGTGGACAGTTAGATTACATGCTTATTATTCATACATACCAGCATCTTAAACATTAAAATAAAATTGGTAATAATTAGGATAGAATACTCTTTGTTTTGAGTAATTTGTCTCTATAAAATTTACGTTTAAAAAAATCAACATTTGGAAAATTATTCTGCTTTCAAAAGGTCAAGGTGGGGGAGACAGAAAAAAATAAATTTAAAATAAAAGTAATTGACATTTTACATAAAAATAAATGTACTTTATACATGCTGATGGATTTGAAAAAGGTTCTGTTCTTTTGAACTGGGGATTGCATTCCTCACACTTGGTTCGCCATCTCCTGACACCTGTCAATAAAGCCCACTATTAACCTGGGCAAAGCTGAGCTATTTTGATGTTGGTACATAAGTGAAAGTTTTCTTATTTTACTTATAGTCCATAAAATTCAAAGTAAAATTAATTCCAAATGAAACAATAGTTTTCAGGTGCAATTTTCTATGCACACACTGAGAATACGTATTTTAAACCTGAATATGTAAATGTGCACAAATGTATATGTATATATTTATACTTCTGTTATTACAAAAACAGTTTTACCATTTTGTTTTTGTGAAGAAGAAAAATTGACAGGCTTTCGAAACTGCACTCTGTTATCCAGAAACTGACTTCTCCATGATGACCTGCCAGTGACCTTTGTCATGACATTGAAGGACTACCCTCTCCAGGGGTAAGAAGTAATTCAACTTCAATAGTTCCTCTGCTCTAGACATGTATAAAACAGACAGTATAAACATATACCGTAGGTTTATTTTGGCTCCAGTTAAGCTGACACCATCAAACTCATTTAGTTTAGAACTTTCAGACGTGGTTTCAGTATCAGCTCTCTGCTGCAATTCAGAAGGTTAAAGAAAAGCTAGCTGAAACCTACACTGGCCTTCTGCTGGGACAGCAGTTCAAAGCAAGTTCCTCATACTTTTATAATACTTAATGCCACAAGCACCACTGTTTTTCTGATGTGTGTCTTAATGACAGTATACAGATGGGCAAAGTCAAAGAGTTTTCAAAGTTTCAGAAGATACGTAGGTAGAAAGTCAGATGAAAAAGGGCAGATTTTAAAAAAGGATATCTATTTACTTTTTAAAATTTAAACATTACTTTTCCGTAAATGCTCATTGGTAGGCAAATGTACAAAAACAGTCAAAGAAGTACACACACAAACAATACATTTTTACTGTTCAAAAATAAATGTACTCCTTTTTTTGGCTTTTATATTTCTTGCAGTTTTTGCCTAAAATTTAAAAATCCCTGAACATCTCAGTTTTCTTTTAAAATGCCACATTCCCTAATTAATATCACTACAATGGACTCTTTGAAGTCTATGAAGTAGGCAAAAATAAATAACCTTACAGTGGATAAAAAATAAAATTAATAATACTAATTAAAAACCAGATATCACATTCTATATCCTACAAATCATTGAATTTATATAAACTGATATTATTAGGCCACTAAGAAAACCTAAGAAAACTCAAAAAGCAGAAGTCATTTACCACAATGCAGAAAATGAAAAATTAATAGCAAAGTACATGTTTAACGAGTCACTTGTAATTTTTTTTTAAAAAAGCTCACCTAAATAATGCAAAGATCAAAGGGAATGTCAAACTTAAAATTATTGATTTTAAAAATGGCAATAACTAGATGACTACAAAACAAAATTTATGACACTCACCCAAAACTACAAAAATTTAGAGATGTAAATGCTTAAGTTTAAGAATAAGTAAAAATACTAATTCAAACCGTTGGACAAAGGAAAATAACAGGAGTTTTAAAAAAAGAAAAAAATAATAAAATTTTGAAAAATGAAAATAGCAAAATTAACAAGTCATGTCAAGATAATGTTTATTAGAGAAAACCAAACTATCTGATAAATATCCCAAAGATGTCATGTCGTAAACCCTGGAACTTGTCAATATATGGCAAAATGACTTATTGGCAAAAATGATTTTGGAGGCATGATCCTAGACTATCCAAGTGGGCTCAGTGTAATCACAAGGCTCCTAATAAGAGGGAGGCAGTAGAGTCTGAGGCAGAAAAAATGATATAAGGAGTGAAGCAAAGGTCAAAGAGGAGAGAAGATGTATGCTGCTGGTTTTGAAGATGGAGCAAGCAGTTATGAGCCAAGGAAAGCATCCTGCAGATGGAAAAGGAGAGGAAATTGATCCCCTCCAGAACCTCCAAAAGGAACACAGGCCTGTGGATACGTTTTAGACCTGTGATATAATTATATACATAGAGATATATACAATAATTTCTATATTATATGTAATAAAATATAATAGGGTATGTAATTCATATTGTTATATTGCTATATATATGGTAAAACTGTTGCATAAAAAAATTGTGTTGCTTTAAGCCACTAAACTTTTAGCAATTTGTTAGAGTGGCAATAGAATACTAATACAGCTAATAAGGGAAAAGAAAAAAAAATCATGAGAATTGAAAATAAGGCTGAACATAAAACAATATGTATGAATGATGATGATATTAGTAGATTAGTAAATAATTCAATGCTAATGACTTCAAAAATCTGAAAAAAACAAAACAAGAATCTTCTGACATGATACAAAAATCTGGCTAGAAAAGTAAGGAAAATATATGGTACACTTTTACTTCTAAATCTAGATACAAATATTACAAAATCAAATCAGAGTAAATACAAAAACAAACTTAGAGTCTACTATGATCTATTAACATTTTAAGAAGCCTCATAATAATCTCATGAGAAAAATAACTTTTTAATCCTCATTTTATAGATGTAAAAAGTGAAATAATAGGCCAAAATTACATGGCTAATAACTTTTAGAGCTAGTATGTAAACACAAAGAGTTTGATTTTAATGCTTATGCTCTGACATTTTTATTCCAGAAATGCAAGGATGGATGAAAATAGACAAATCAATTTTGGTAAGTCATTAAATCAATCAATAATTTAAAAATAAACATCTTCATTTTATTGTGTTTCAAAAACAATTTTGATGAAATCCAATATCCCTTTCTAAAGCAAATTGGCACAAACTAAGATGAAAAAAAAACATTATTATAAAGAAGACTTATTCCAACAATAACCAGATGTTACTGGACTTTAAAACATTGAAAATATTTCTGTTAAAATTTGAAACAAGAACAAAATATGGATTTCTATTTTTCACTGTTATTCAGTATCATTCTTAAATTTCTAGAGAATGCAACAAAAGAAGAAAAAAATGAAATGTAAATATTAGACAGGAAGAAATAAAATTATCATCACTAGATATCATACAATTATTGAGAAAACCCAAATTAATTGATTAAAATAGACCTAATAAGCAGGATCAGTAATGTGGTCCATCAACAAAAAAAAATCAATGTATTTTCAATATATCACTATAAAAGTTGAATCAATGCAATTAGAAAAACTATTTTATTCACAAAGTAACAAAAATATGCAATATCTACAAATGATTATAAAGTGAAAACATGCTCCACACATATTTGAAAAACATTAGTAAATATTTGAAAACAAAAGGAAAAGTACTTCAATAATTGTTTTCCTGAATGAGAAATATATTAAATCTAAGACAATAATTCCCCAAGATAATTTGTAAATCCAATAAAATTTTTAAAATAATAATATACAATTTTTATTAAATGTTTTGTTCTGGGATAGACATCATGTTAAGTTATGTATTCATATGTATGCAAGCATATTTAAGATTTAGAATATTTTAATTGTTAGGTATTATTATTTGCACATGAGTAAACTGAAATTACGTGGATGATACAAGATTAAACATCATATAATTAGTAGATTCAGAACTCAATCACAGGCAGTCCAATTCCAGATTCTCCCTCTTTAACACCTTGGACCACAACTCAAACAAAACTCCTGTAAAAAATTTGGGGAAATTTTATAAAATGATTCTAAATTTATGTGTAAGATGAAATTTATGAGAATAGCCCAAATAATTATTTTAAAATGTAGCTTATTCCAAGTTGTAATTTACTTTTAAGTGTTAAAATATATTGTACAATTTCAGTAATTTATAGTGAATACCAGCACAAGAAACAGAAAAGGAAACTTACCATTCAACCTAAGTATCAACAAAAGAATTAGTTTAGGATAAAGATGGAATTTCAAATTACTGCAAATTGATGAAGTATTTGCTAAAGAGTCCCTAGGACAATTATTTATTTTCTAAACCGCAATTAGATTCCTAATACATCATTACTTCAATATATAATCAAGATTAAATAATTAAATATAGCATATGAATCTTCAAAAGAGCAAGAAAAAATATAGGCACATATTTATCTGATTTTACAACAAATAGGTCTTTAAAAATGAAAGAAAAATAAATGTATTTGAGTATATATCATTTTGAACTTTTGTATATAAATCAGTATTAGAAACAAAATGGTAAGTCACAAATTGAAAAAGTATGTTAATATACTTGATCAATGACTAATATTTTGTAAGTAATTCTTGCACATTAATATTATAATAAGCAATATTTTAAAAAATCCAATTACAAAACAGGCTATTAAAATAAAAATGTCTAATAAACATATAAAATTATTCAGCCTCATTTTTAATCTGTGAAAGCTAAATTTAACATACAGCATCCCTTCTCCCACAGAAGAGTTTGGTTGAATGCCTAGTAATTTATCTTATAGGCCTCATCAGTATGTCCCCATGCAAACATTTCTTCAGAGAGGTCCGATCACAATGCCCCTGATATAAATTTGGCCATTTAAAAATAGACTCATCAAACTGAGCATGTAAATTTTATTTTTTGTATGGAAACAGCCATTCTTATCGGTAAAAATTTACCCTAAGGTTAAAAATAATTTTTACTGATCCCTATTAGTATTCTAGAGCTTGTGCACACATGTAAGCATGGGATTTAAAACATTGTACTGTTGGGTTAATGCCAAGTTTATTTTTAATTTACTATACTTTCTTGAATTTTCTTTCATATTGTTGGAGTACAGGCTCAAGTAAAGTTCTTGTCTTATTACTTTTCCTTCTGTTCCGCTCTCTGTCTTTCTTTACTCTACTTCCCCCATATCATGGTACATTTCTTGTGGTGCATGACTCTGAGATGATGAACAAAAGGGCACAATACAATAGCTTTAGTCAAAGAACCATAAACGTTAATCTCCCCACTTTACTTCTATCGCATTAAGAAAGATTTTTTCAAATAAAATTTTTGTTTTTGTTAATTATTGCCAAAACTTTGATCAATTGTGTACTAATAATAATTTTAAAGGTTACTTAATCTGGCTAATTTTTTAAAGCTTAAAGTCACAAAAATTTTAAAAATATACTTTCATTTTAATCAACGTGTGTAATTTTTGATCATTAAAATAGGGGATCATTAATAATATTTATTATAAAGTGGAATACTGTTATTTCAGATAGATGAAAATAACATTGAAAAGGAAAAAAGAGCAATGTAAAATTTCTGACTGGTAATGAAAAGTTTACTTTTAAAAGTAACAGCTTTATTGTGACAAAATTTGCATATCATGAAATCCTTCCTTTTGATTATACAATTCGGTTTTTAGAATATTCAGAGTTGGGCAAGCAATTCTCCTGTATACTTTTAAACATTTTCATATCTGTGAAGAAAAACGTTGTGCCCATTAGCAGTCATAATATGTTTTATTCCTTTCTCCCCCTTGGAATAAACTTTCTGACTCTTCCCATTTTCCTGTTCTGGATATTTCACAGAAATGAAATCATCCATATGTGATTTTAGTGACTGGCTTCTTTCACTGAGCATAGTCTATTCAAGGTTTACCCATGTTGCAGCATAAATCAGTTCTTCATTTCTTTTTATGGCCAAATAATATTCCCTTTTATAAATTTTCACATTTTATTTGTTAATCAGTTGATGGACTCTTAGGTTGTTTCCACTTTGGGGGTTATTAAAAATGATGCTGTATGTATATTTTTCTATGAGTCTTTGCATGAAAATTTGTGTTCATTTCTCTTGAAAATATACCTACTAGTGGAATTTCTGAGTTATATAGTCTGCAATTATGTGTTTAATACTTCAAGGAGCTTCCAAAATGTTTTCCAAAGAAGTTGCACGTTTGACAATTCCACCAGAAATGTAGGAGAGTGCCAGTTTCTTCACATCCTTGTCAAAATTTATTAATGTCTCTCTTTTTAAATTTTAGCCATCCCAGTGAGTGTAAAGTGGTATTTCATTGTGGTTTTGATTTTAATTTTCTTAATGACCAGTGATGCTGAGCATCTGTTATGGATTTGTATCCCCCAAAATCTGTGTGTTCAATTCTAATTTCAATGTGATATTTCAATGATATTTGGAGGTGGGAACTTTGGGAGGTAACTAGGTCATCAGCGTAGATTTTAGTGTCCTTTTGAAAAGAGACCAGCAGCGTAGTTCATCCACTTTCTGCCATGTGAGGCTACAAGAAGTCAGCAGTACGCAACCTGAAAGAAGGCCCTGAAACCAACCATGCTGGCACCCTGATCTCACACTTCCTGCCTCCAGAACTATGAGGAATAAAATTCTGTTGTTTATAATTCACCAGTTCATAGTTATAGCAGTCCCCAGGCTGAGTTAGAAAGCATCTTTTCATGAGCTTACCAGCCATTTGTATATCTTCTTTCAAAGATACATAAATATACAAAAAGATATACAAAATGGGCATAGGATTTGAATATCTATTTAAATATCTATTTAAATCTTATGCCCATTTGAAATGTGGAAATTTAGAATATTATTTGCCTCATATTATTTTAAAAATTTATTATATATTTTTTAAATTGAAAAATTATAATTACATATATTTATAGGATGCAATGTGATATTATGATATATGTACATATTGTGAAATGATTAAGAAAACGTGTTTTCAGAATTGCTTGTATATTTTGGATATTAACCTCTTATCAGATGTGGAGATTGAAAATATTTGATCTCAATCCATAGGCTGTCTATGTGTTTTAAGGTACGTTTCAACATTTTAACAGGCAGATTACAACTCCGCCTTAGCCACCACTTCTTGCTTGTGAAGAGCCTCAAGGTCAGCTAGAGGTGAAAGACTGGGACACTCTTAGCCCTTTTCTTAAGATGTGCACATCTCTGCATACATGCTTGGCATTCTAGATTCCCAGGAATAAGTCAGAGCTTTTCAGAGCTACCTATGGAGATACCATTCCCCAGGTTTTCCTTTTAAAAGTTTTGGTCAGCTTCTTGTTAGCACCAAGTACTATCCCCACCTCAGTCGGCTTCAATGTTAAATAATTGCTGCTGATTACTCGCAACAAATTATGTAAGGGCATGGCTGTTCACACTTTCCAAATTGCCATGGAACTAAAGAGAGTAGAATGGGAATAGAGCAAGTTAAAATGTCACAAAGCTCATGGTCCTTACCAATATTTAGTAATTTTTTTTCTTTCTCTCTCTCTCTCTTTCTCTCTTTTTTTTTTTTTTTTTTTTTTTGAGACAGGATCTCACTCTGTTGCTCAAGTTGGAGTAGAGTGGTGCGATCTTAGCTCACTGCAACTTCAAACTCCTGGTCACAAGTGATCCTCCAACCTCAGCTCCCTGAGTAGCTGGGACTACAAGTGCATTCCACCATGCCCACCTAATTTTTAATTTTTCACAGAGATGGGGCCCCACATTGTTGCCTAGGCCAGTCTCAAACTCCTGGCCTCAAGTGATACTCAGTCATTTTTCTTGAATAAATATTTCTTAGATTGTTGTAAACCTTCAGTGAATTTCCAAGGTTCTGAAAAAGTTGGTTTTGATTATTTTTGCCACTGTTCTTCTTGTTTCTATGGAGTTGCAGAATTTTCACAGGTCATATTTCACCATCTTCCATGTACTTCTCTTAATTTACTTTTAATATGTTGTTCTATTCTAAGTTTAAATTGATTTAAGCTCTATTTAAACTGTGATATTTAGAATATGCAGAAATTACACAATTTGCATCTGTTATTTATTTATTTATTTATTTATTTATTTATTTATTTTGAGACAGGGGTCTCACCCTGTCACCCAGGCTGGAGTGCAGTGATGAGACCATAGCTAACTGTAGCCTCAACCTTCTGGGCTCAAGCAATCCTCCCACCTCAACCTCCCAAGTAGCTGGGCCCAGGAGTGTGCCTGGATAATGTTTTTATTTGCAACTGCTTAGACTTATGAAATTTTTTTAAAAGACTTATGTGAAAACAGAAACTTCCAATGTAGTACTCAGATTTTTATAATTCTTTTAGGACTAAATCACCAACACACATTTGAAGGCTACCTTAATCGAAAATTAGTTTGAAGTAACCATTTGAAAGGAATAAGAAGACTTAAAGTCATTATCTAGACTGGGACAGCAAAACACAGTTCTTTTAAATACTCTGTATACAAAGATGACAATGTTGAAAGACATATATGAGATATGAGGCCAGACAGAAAAATAAATGATGAAATCAGAGGAGATAGAGAGGAGGGGATAACCACTGTTGGCAAGTGGAATCTATAGAGACAGGCAAGAGAGAAATTCATCTTGGCAGATGGGCAAATGCCTTTCAACAAAATGGATTTCCAAAAATCAATATTAATATTTGTCAGATGTGATAGCCAAACTCTTAACTAAGTCTTTGTCATAAAACTCCATATGTAAAACACACAAAACCAAACCAAAAATGGTACAGTGAGAACCAGTACATACACACTTGTAGCATTCTCCAGAGGATTTTTTTTTCCACCCTGTTATCCCTGGTATTTCACTGTCTTTCAGGCTTACCATACAGCTTGATAACCAAATCGGATAGAGAGTTTGTATCCTCTCACTTGGGAAGATGTGATAGTTCTGTAGCATGTTTTGGAACCCTATGACCAGAACACAGTGGTTGGTTGAGGATTCCAAATGATGCCACCTTGAAACCTAGGAACAATTGTGATGAACTTGAGGAACTTCAATATTAATTTAACATTGATTTCCATGAGCTGATGCTACTTCACTGAAAGATTTTGGCAGGGAGTACATGTAGTGTGATTCTTGTGCTTGGAACCTACTTCTTAACAAAGCAACACAGACCAGATGAAAGACATTCTTTGATGGATCTTTTTGAGGAAAATTCAATTTCAAGTCTATCTATGACTACATCCCTAAAATCATATAAACAAGACTTCACAATTTACCTTATGCTCCAAGATTGAAATTAGTTACTTTGGTTCTCCTTTTTGACTCCCAGAAGGTGAGCTAAATCCAAGAACCACTGTACCTCTGCCTTGCAGAAGTGCAGTTCCAGTGCATCCAACAAAATAATCCTGAAACACTAGCAGAGCCACAGAGAACCAAAAACACTTTGGGAATAGTAAGTGAGACCCCTTAATGATTTCTCTCTAAAGTTCTTAGCCATGGAAAATCCATTTTTCTGATCTCTACTGTCAAAAAGAATAATAGATAATAGATCTAAACCAATATTTGGTGGGAAAATATTTTCCTCTCTTTTCTCTAGATGTAAAGCGAGTAAGTTCTGCTCTATATACTTTTCTGTAGCTATGGCACTTCGGTAAAAATTTTCACCATAATGTAAATCAGATGAATTTAACTTCCCATTGAGTGATTTACAGCATGCAAATACTTCAATGGATCTGAGAATAAAATTAAACTGGCTAGCCACACACTTTCCTTTAAACCTGAACATTTTGTTGAAAATTAATTATTATAAAATATGCTTCTTCAAAGTCTCTAGTAAATAATTTGAGATATAGCATTCATTTCATGCATTGCCCCCTTTGTGTCTTTGAAATATCAACTACAGGCCCGGCACGGTGGCTCATGTCTGTAATCACAGCACTTTGGGAGGCCGAGGCGGGTGGATCATGAGGTTAGGAGATCGAGACCATCCTGGCTAACGTGGTGAAACCACATCTCTACTAAAAATACAACAACAACAAAAAAATTAGCCGGGCCTGGTGGTGGGCGCCTGTAGTCCCAGCTACTCAGGAGGCTGAGGCAGGAGAATGGCGTGAACCCGGGAGGCACAGCTTGCAGTGAGCCAAGATCGCACCACTGCACTGCAGCCTGGGCAACAGAGCAAGACTCCATCTCAAAAAAAAAAAAAAAAAAAGAAAGAAATATCCACTATATTCCTCAGCACAATCTTCACTAGAATGCGAATTCACATGCTTCTGCACTCACGAGTTAATATTTTGCTCAGTTTTTTCCTTTAATCTGAATGGTTTTTCCCCTGAATATTAAATCTTACTTATCCCTCAAGTTTTCTTCCATAAATTCTTTTCTCATTCTCCTTGTACTTTTGTCAAAATGTTACTTTGCACGTGTTTAATTTCCTTTGACATGATATTTTGTATTAAGTCATTTGGAGCCTATCTCCCCTACTAATGCAAAACTCCTTGGGAGCAGAGATTATCTCTCATTTATTTAACATTCTCAGCAACCAGTCCCTAAATATTTGGTATTTTGCGTTAGAGAAAAGAGACAAACATCTAGACTCCCATGGAAAGCTAATGCAGAAAAAACAAATCCGATGACTCGTTATTTTTACTATTTGTATTAAGAGTTTATAAAGAAAAATCCAAGCAAAATCAAGATGAAGAAACACTAGACTGATATCTATGTAGTACTGAACTTAAATTTCATACAGTCTTTAGCTATGTGCAAATTTGCTACGGTCTTTGAGTAGCAAAGATTTTAACAGTATGTCTAAGATTTTGAGTAATCGAACTAAGTTGGCAGGTTACTTTAATTAAACTAGTTTGCATATTATTTTAAGTTAGATTCTTATTTGGTGTCTACAAAACCAATAACAAAGGAAATTGACTGAACTTTTCAACTTTTCACTGTTTATTTAGAGATTGTATAGACATAGCCAAAAGGAAATCTCTCCAAAACTACCTCAAAGAAATATTTCTGCAACTGCATAAGATCATGAGAAAATAAAACCCCTCTGTTCTCAAATGACCCTTTAAAGTTATAAAAGTAGAGTGTGGGGAAATCAGCTCAGCCATGGATTATCAAAACAACAGAAATGTAAACCAGGTATCAATTTATAATATTTGCTGAAATAAATTGACTCTGATTCAAACTGTCAGCTAGGTTCTTTGACACTGAAAATAAAATACCAAACATGTACTAATGTAGAAAACTTTACCAATGAAAAGCACGACCTTCCCTTTTCTACCATTATCTTAATATGAATTGAAGTGGTTGATGAGGTTCAAATTGTTGTTTCTTTTTTGCATGAATTCAATACTAAGTCAACGTGTTTTCAAAGTTTTCACATACCTTTTCTACTGATGCATGTATGTTATACTTTGTAGAAATCATTTTTCAGGCATTCCTAATTAATTCTACTGGAATCTAGAAGTGGATTGCTCTCATTCTGTTCCCTTTGAAAAGATTGATTGGTCTGACATAATCCGAATTTTAGTTGGATGAACAAATTTCTTTTTTGTTTGTTGTTTGTCCTAAAAAGTTTCATTTGTATGGCTAATTTAGTTCCAAAATTAAAAACTTATATAACAAAGAGATTGGAGGCGGTTCAGGTACAATAAGTTAAAAACAAAAAGCGTAGTGTTTATGAGTATGTGCAAATTAGAGTAATGTGCCAGAATGGGGTTGTGTACCCAATGAATTAGCTTGAAAGAGGGGCTCATGCCCTTGGATGATGCTGGTTTATGACTGCTTACACTGTGTTGAGGCACTTCCAACTGAACTATTTAACCCAGGGTGGTGACCTGTAGTCCCTGAGGTCTTAAGTAGTCCTATGGATAGGAATCCATTCTGGTTTCCTGTGTCCTCCATTTCCCCATCCATATATCATGGACTGGTTTGAAAGAATGAAGCAAAGGCCTTACAAATGCCTAAAGACCAGAAATTCTGTCAAGGGGAAAAAGAAATGGAAAAAGAGAAGAAAGAGAATAAATCCCCAAATCCCTGCACATGCAAATACTTTATTTTTTTTTTCCCACTTCTGAAAAAGATGAGTCAAATAAGAGCCCATTCAAAACCACACGAGTAAAGATGAAGTTGTGTGTTTTTCACATCCTTCAGAACAGGCAGAAGGTTGAAAATGAGGGCGAGTTCCCTATAGTCAAACATGCCCAGAAGTAGCAAACTTTGACTTAGCCACGAGCCAAATAAGCTGCTCCTGAATAATCAGGTCTTGGTTTAAATCCGTAGAGACGTCCTTTTTTATGTGTGTGAGGTGGACTTTTGATTTCATCTCTGGGATGAAGTTTGAAGTTATTTTGTGACTCTGGCATAGAAAATGAAGGAAACCCTTGTAATGGACGGCTCACGTATCCTTATGAGTATGTGTTTAACTCCCTCATGCGTGTTACATTTTGAATTATTACCACTTGAGAGTCACAAGGTTTCATCTACAGCACTGAAGCCATAGGGTGAACAGGCTTTCTCAATTCAATCCACTAGGCAAGTATCACTTTAATACTTGAGTACTTAAATACAAATATTATACCAAAAATTAGACCATTTTGATTCTCTTTCTCTTGCTTCTATCACATTAAATGAACAGACATGATAAAAGCCCTGTATGATATATCAAATAATAATTTTTGAATCCATAAAAAAGAATAATAGCCAAAATTCAGCTCATGTCTTTTTGCAGAGGAAAGAAAGATCCATAAGGCCAGCTCTTATCTATGCATGTGACGTAGAATGTGTCAGAGGTAGAAAACAGAGATGTTCAATCAACACTGACACCCTGATGCTGAGTCTAATTCATCCCTTTCCTTTTCACCTGGACTTTCCACATTGGACTGATAAACTTATGTGGATTTTCTCATGCCTTTCCCAAGGCAGATAGTTCCCCATAAACAATTCCATCCAAACTGCCCACCATTAAAAATACTGTATGAATTCCAAGCATTGAAGCTTTCTTTTAAACTCGTCAGTGATTTCGGTTCTACTTTTGCCAGAGATAAATCTTTCTGGGTGTGTCCTAAAAGAAAACAGGAAACTTCAGAATTTGTTCTAGCCCTCTTGTGGTCTGCAACAGGGTTTTGAAAAGGGAATAGCAATATATAAGGCCAATTCGGGAAGGTGAATTTTAAAAATAGCAAATTCCAGCATGCCCTTTCATAATAAAAACCTGAGTGACCAAACCAGGACTACAGTCTTTTCTAGCCTAAGCAAGTTTCAATAATGAAATGTCTTAAGCTGTAGAAAAGTGAGACTTTCCATAAGCTGTTATGGAAGGAGAATGGCTCTGGAAAGTTATTATTTGGCAGAATTTTGTCTCCAATAATATTTGTGTCCATGTGTCCATGTGAGAAGGTATGTTTGACCAGTTATTAAGAAGAGCGGAGATTGTCTAATATGGGGCAAAAGTAAATGCAGCAGAAATATTAATAAGGACATTTAAATTATTATGCAAAATATATTTTGCAAAATACACAGATAACTGCTAAGGTCATTGGCAGAACTAATAAATTTCAGCCCAAAATTTGCATGGAAGGGTATTTTGCATGAATGTGTGCTGCTCTTAATTTAATAGCCTGACCTCAGCAATAGAAATAATAATGCTTGCCATGCTACAGGAATATAGTAAAGTTTAACCAAAGAGGCAGTCATCATGCTTTTTGAAAAGATAAAATAACAGATCAACACTAATTTTGTTTTTCCAGTGTCAGGGATTTTACTTCTGATAAAAAATAAATATAGCCCCCACCCTTCAGAAGAGAATTTCTTAATTAATGACTCATTGTAAATAATAGTATTTATTTAATTAATTTTTAAAATTTTATTATTATTAGTTTTTACTTTAAGTTCTGGGACACGTGTGCAGAACGTGCAGGTTTTTTATGTAGGTATATGTGTGCCATGGCGGTTTGCTACACCTATCAACATGTCACCTAGGTTTTAAACCCTGCATGCGTTAGCTATTTATCCTGATGCTCTCTCTCCCCTCACCGCTCCCTCCCTGACAGGCCCCAGTGTGTGTTGTTCCCCTCCCTGTGTCCATGTGTTCTCATCAAAACAGATTATTTTTTAAAGCATAGTAATAGTGAGACACGTCCTTATACGGTCTTACCTTTTTCTTCTTCTTTGTTCCTTTGTGTCAGAAAGTAGGAGTACCCTGTTAGGTATTTCAGCATGGGTTCTAGAATAAACCTGTGTTTAGTCACTACAGTAACACATCTGTGATGGTATTACCATTCTTAATCATTGCCCAATCAAAAAATGCCACACTCTGTCTAGAAACGTACATTTTACCTGTGTATACACAAGATCAAACAAAACAATAACTGACAAAAGATCAATATAATAATGACCCAAGAGAAATTTCTATGGCAAAATCATTTTTTGTAACTCTAAGAGTACAATTATTCTCTTGGGTTAAAATTATGCAGCCCTTAAATAACTCTGAGTAAATGAATTAGGTACCATTAAGAGATTTCTTAAAAGTTTTCATTAGCTGTAAAATAAAATAGCTTTAAGCTTTAGAATGTTCTACTCAGTTGGAGACTCTCATGTCTGTGATACTCTGGTGACAATTTCTATTCTAAGTGTCAAAAACAACTCTGCTATCTGGAACAAGTCGTGTAGTATTCTCTCCTTTTAATATTCTAATCGTGAGGTGTGAAGTGAAATGGTTGCACAGTGTAATGGTGGTAAAGAAGTGGAGTGTCAATGAGACGGGGAAGGTGACAGACTCAGAATAGGTCCCCGAGGTGCTCTCCAAGTGCACTGGATAAAGATTCCCCTGGGAAAATTTTCTCATTAGTTCTCAGACACAGTTCAGTAATTCAATAGCACCAGGTTACCATTAGTCACAAGACCAAAATATGTTACTTTCCATGCTTTAGTTCCTTTATTTGTATATGTCATTTTCAGGCTGAAAATTATGAGCCCTTCTCTCCCGCAAAGCCAGTCAGTAAGTTGTTTACATATTGAAGCATGATACATGATAAGCAGATTCTGTGGACCCTTTTTCCATTGTTTATTTATGAAGCAAATTCAAAGGGAAAAAGACATTTTAAATGATTCTAATGATACTTCCTTAATCAACTGTCAATTAATTTATACCAGAATTATTAAACACACACATTCACACACATGCACACAAATTTTCATAAAAAACTAGGAAGCATTCAGACATAGTTGTTAAAGATAAGATCACACATTCAAAAAGCTTTCTCATCCCTATTTACGCCACTCATAAACTTTCATCACTGTTTAAAGGGAGACTATTTTTAAAGCCAATCATTCTCCAGTAACTATATTATCTGCCTCAGAAATTATAAAGTTGTTCTTTCCAAAATTAGAACATATCAAATCATGTACTACATGTGCAAATATAAAATAGTCACATTTTATACTACAACAGAAGAGAAACTTGAAGACCCTGGATGTTAGTTAATTTTCTATGTAATTACTCAGTAGAGATGTTAAAATGCATAGACTATAATTCTACATGTTTTATTTTTCACTGTCATAAAGGATAGCTTTTTCTATGCTTTGAAAGCTAACTGCACTCCCACTTCACAATTGAAGGCCTAATGGGTTAGGGGGCTGTCTACCTCATTACTCACTAAGTCAGGAGAAAAGGAGTATTGACTCCAGTTGGTCATTCAAATCCTCCTGGTTACATTAGGGAAGCAATAATAAAATCTGTGAAAATGAAAATTAGATGCTACATTAACAGATTGTTGTAGATTTGTGTGTTCTATAAGACACCTCACAGCGTTTTACTTTGCAGATTTTGCAAAGATTGTTATTCTTGTATTTAAGACGAAACTACTATGTAGCTTTGCAAAAAAAGTACTCCATTTGCTTGGTAACATATTCTAGTAAGAACACAATTTAAATGCATCCATCAAAACCACCATAACAGAATGAAAGAGGATGCTAATCTTCAGTAATGCAAACTACGTATTTATTACAAAAATGCAAAGCAATAAGTAAACTGCAAAGGAAGTTTACTAGAAATAACAAAGAGACATAGAAGAGAATAAACTTTAACAAATGAATTTTTCAAAAACACTTTCTAATAAAAACATAGTCCCATCAAAACAGTAATGATCAGGATTGCAAACAATCCATCAATTGCTTCTGTTTACGTGTTACCCATAGAGTTATTGTTGAACTATGAATGGTAAATATTTATAAGTGATTCATATTAAAGAAGTTGTCAGCTGCAGCTACAGTTCTTCACCTTCTGTCATCCCAACTACCAAGGGGACTTATTCAATCACTTTCTTGTCAGGCTACCTTTCTTCTCCAGAATACTCAATTCCCAAAACACAACAACATATAAATGAATGGAAAGTGCTAATGACACATGATTGCCAAGAGGTATCAAGTTGTTTAAGGTTCTTTGCTGACTAAATTTTAAATTAGCAAAATCAGAAAATTCACTTCCCAAGGCAATAATCTTTACATACTTTATAGATGCCCACTAAAAGGAAATATTCACTATTGTTTACTGGTCTGTCGGCTTTCCTACGGTAGGAGCCATATCAGCTTTGAGAGTCGCAAGTATATGTAGTTTACTTCAGGTGTATTTATACGATCTGTGCTTACAAAAGCTAAGCTAATGAAAAAAAAAAAAAAACACTGCCTTTTACTTAAACAGAAAATGGCATGAAATGATTAAAACTCAGAAATTGTTCTGTACTACTGTGAAGTTTAAAGATACATATTAGATCTTTAGGATCGGATTAATGTCATCTTCAGCAATTAAAAGTCAACATCTTTAAGTTTAGCAAATAATACAAAACAGTTATCTAATCTTATAACTTCATGCCATTTTCCTCTTTAAATTGCCTTTAAAATATCAATGTAATGACAAAAACTAACATTTCTAATAACTTACATGCAATTTAAACTTGTATTTTTAAAGTCATTTTTGACTTGGGTTGATTATATAATGTTTCTAGTAACATTGTGTTTTCTAGGATATTTTCATCTGAGAAGAATCTTTTATAAGCAAAAGAAGTTGAATGACCCCTGAAATCACAGTTTATGGGTGCGAATTCTCAGAAACAAGCAAACAAAAAAGTGTCAGTTACGTGTATTAATTTAATTATTGTTCAGAAAAGACAAAGCTTTAATTTTTTTTATGTTGCGAAGAATTGCTCACATTGACATATAATTTCATGTATGCAAAGACACAAAATCAATAATGGAAACTTAAAAATATGTTTAGGAGCATTTTCTGATCAAACAACCAGACCTTCTCACTGAAGAGATGCTCTATAGGTAGGAAATCAGTGGTTTTCTCAGATTCTGGTATAAATAAGCTAGTGGTAATTAACCTTTCTATATGTTTCTGTCTCATTTTTCTATTTCTGTATGAAATAGCTATTGATAATCTTTTAGCAACTTCCTGCAATGTCGTTTATTATCACTGTAGTGCTGGGACTTACACAAACACACACACACTCACACACAAGTCAGGGCTCACTCAACAGATGTGCTCTTGTGTGGGAATCATATCACTTTTTCTGAAACACTGAAGGCACGACTTTCAAGTAGTTTTACATTTCGGATCACCTTAGTCCACATTTAATCTAGACATGTTGGTTTAACACCAAGCCGCATCAGACCTTTTAAAGTTCAGTGGCTGTGATATAAAATTCTTCACTGTGTTGCACCAATAAATTGAGAAGTGCAGTATAATTCTCTACCATCACTAGAACCATTGTGAAATGAAATACAGACTTTGATAGAGGGTCTCACATTGGTGCACACTCACTCACAGTGATATTCAGTGTATGTCCACAGAATAAAAACCCACATAGATGGTGTGCAGTTTATGGAAGTAAGTGATAAAAAAAAAAAAAACAGAACAAAACAAAATAAAAACAACCCCACTTTTTTTTTTTTTTTAACTATTGGTCACTTTACATCCCACTAGATTAAATGAGGCTGAATTCCTTTTCTCTAGGACCACTTTTGTAAGTGAGTTATTTAGTTTTTTTTTTTTTTTTTATTTTTTTAAAGGAAGCAGCCAAAAGAGAGAGGCACTTGACACCTCTAGCAAGTATCTCAGTTCTTTTCATATTGTCAATAGCTCCACTGATAGCACTGTTCTTTTGACAGCTAAAAGCAGATGTGTGGGTTAAGTATGGGAGCAATTCAAATGTCCATAGTAAACTGCAGGGGGGCAGAGAGAGCTCAGAGAGCAGCAGCTTTAAAGTAATTGACTAATACAGTAAGGATATTAAAGTCATTTAGTGCCAAAAGGGAACACACTGATCCCTGACCCTCAGCCACTTTGGAGTAATCTAGTATTCAATCCAGCGTGTAATGACTGCCAGGCCTGTCAATCCTCCAGGCTCTCCAGTCAAATGCCTGTGGCTACTATTGGCTTATGGTAAAAGGACAGAAATGCAAGGAAATGCCTCTCAATCAGCCTATGATGTGATAATGTTATTGCTCCAATGTATTCTACATTGTCCCTGCATAGTTTAATCTGTTGAGACCCATGTCAAAAATTGCCCTTGCTCCCCAGAGGTCTTTACTCAACCTTTTAGTAATACAAGTGGGTTTGAAAGAAAGGGGGTAACCTACTTGATGAATTGTTTCCAGCTAATACGCATATATATATATATATATATATATATATATATATATGAGGTCAACTGTGGCTTAAAGGCTATTCATGGAAGGTATAAATTAGAAGTGCACTAGCAATCTGATTTGTAAATCCTTGCTCTTGTTTTACTTCAATGGGCAAAATTTTTTACAATAAAAAAATATTGACACAGAAATTTATTTACATGGTGGCTGATTTATATTCAGTGCATGTGCCAAAAGGAGTTTTACCAGGGGAAAACATCGGGGGGAAAAAAAAAGATTTACTTATTTCTGCCACTTTGAGCCCATGAGTTGGCCAACTTTGAGGAAGCTTGCATTTTAAATGAGGTGTTTTGCATTTGGAAAATATAATTATTGCTACAGGCTGAGAACAGGAAAAAAACAGAGAGTACAGAAAATTGCCATTTTTTGTTATTTTGATTTTACTAATTAAGGCAGTGGGAACTGACCCACATAAAGTCTCTAAAGTTGAAAAGTCAAAATGAGGTAATGACTATTCAAATCTTATTTTAATATTTTACAAAGTGTCCATACTTATTAGTTGTTTTTCCACTTGCTTTTCCAAATCTGCTATGTAGAATCTTTGGAAAGAGAAAGCTCCAATGATGTTAACACCCTATTATTTTTAGAGAACATGAAGATTACATAAGAGTAGGCGTTTGCCCATTTGTATTTTGTAAGAGTCTGCTCAGCTCTGAACAAGGAAGGGCCTATGCAAAATGAGAAATAAAGTGAACAACTATTTGCTTGTAAGTCTGAAATAACTTTGGTGTCAAAAACAAATAACTTTCACCCCCCTTCAACCTGTCCTCTTGCCATTTAGCACTCTAAAATAATTATCCAACGTATGGTTGCACTCCAAAAATCATGTTAAACTTGAAATATTCTGAATTTTATGTACAATTTTTGGTAGAGGGTAAGAGATAGAGAAAAATCTTACATTGTGTTCAGTGAATTCCCAAACCTCGGGGGTAAAATAAGTTCAGGAAGAATCTCAGGATATTTCGGGCAATTTTTCATTAGTACACATGACAAGCTGTTTCACCACAGGCTATTGTTTTTATGGAAAGTTCAAATATTGCAGGATGGGATATATGGTGTGATATTAACACATATGAACACAATTATTACCTATTTTAGGTATATTCGACCTTTGTCACCTAGAACACTGATACTCTTCATTACGATGTACTTTTATAGAATAAAATAAATGGTTAGACAGCTTTAGAGTTCTTTCTCTAGTTGTCTAATTATGTGTTTAAAGTTTTTGAGCCTTTTCTAAAAGATAAAACAGAGAGAAAAACCAAACAGTTCAAAAAAAAGCATAGGGCTTCAAAGGATCTTGAAATTAATTTGCCTCATCCCTCAATGTCCTGACATCAAAAAGCTAAGTCATTTCAGGTGAGGGTATATTTTATACAGAATTCCAAAACTCAGCATCATGTGTGTCTGCAAAAAGCAGTATAACTCTAAAGTAATAACTTCATTCTAAAAGCAAGACAAGAAAACCAGTCTTTAAATATATTACAAGCTCCTCCGAGAGGTTGAAATTTCATTTCTTCCTGTCTTGTCCTTGCAAAACTCAGAGTCACTTTTCACTCTTTTTATAGTAATGTCATATTCTTAATGACAGTTGATTAGTATTTAGTCTTCTTTAGAAAGAACGCATAGAACATATTTCTGTTTGAGTTAATTGAGCATTTTCTCCTTTAGCTTCAGCAGAATAAAGGGCACATATCTTTTCCTCATTTCTCATAGTCAATAAGTAGTTGAAAAAATTCATTCCTTCAGCAAATATATAATTTCAGTTCTGCACGTGGCATTATGCCAAGCTCTGTAAGGGGTATAAAAAAGAATGAGAGGGCCGGGCACGGTGGCTCACACTGTAATCCCAGCACTTTGGTAGGCGGAGGTGGGCGGATCACAAGGTCAGGAGTTCAAGACCAGCCTGGACAACATAGTGAAACCTCGTCTCTACTAAAAATACAAAAATTAGCTGGGTGTGGTGGTGGGTACCTGTAATCCCAGCTACTCAGGAGGCTGAGGCAGGAGAATCTCTTGAACCCGGGAAGTGGAGGTTGCAGTGAGGTGAGATTGTGCCATTGCACTCCAGTCCAAGGGAAAGTGCAAGACTCCATCTCAAAACAAAACAAAACAAAAAATAAAACAACAACAACAACAAAAAGAAAGAAAAGAAAATAATAAAATGTGATCCCTAATTTCAAAAAAAACTTATCGATCAATATGATAGCAGAGACACTAAACAAATAATTATAACATACAATTGAAAGGGGAGATGGTAACTAAAGTATATTAAATACCTACAGCTAGCCAGTCGGTCTATATAACTCCAATATCGGTCTATATAACCCCAACAATAGACACGGGTACCTTGTGAGACAAGTATTTTCATTTGTTAAGGTGTCCTTACTGAGGCTAAGAAAAGTTACCTTGTTAAAAACCCAATACTGTATTTGAAACAAATTCTTTCTGGCTCAGAGGTCCATGCTGTCTCAGCAAGAGATCCAGAACAGGGTCAGTAATGCCAGAATTTCTCCATATGAGGAAAGATCTTCCAAATTGAAATCCCTTTTTAAAAAAATTTTTATTTCAAGGAAAAGTAAGACTGTAAGGGTCAACCACACGATGTGGGGTAAGCAAGGCTATCTTTATGTGGGCTCATATCTTACTAAATCGACCTTTAAGGTCAAGGGGCCAGAAACTATGTCTTATTTCTAATTTTTGTCAGAAAATAGTAGGAACTTAATAAACATTGAATTAGTTAAATGGGCATATAGGACATCTTTATTCCCCACAGGCCTGGACTTTTCTTGAGGGATTCACACTCGAAACACTTCCAAGAGAATGAAGGTAATCTCAGGAAAGTACAAAGTTGTGAAAAGACATTAAGCTTTTTAGCCATCAAAATGCTTTATCTATTTATATTTATGAGGGTTTCTTCCATAATTTTAATTATACTATGATTAAAAAGGAGGCAGAAATTTATACTTACAAAAAAGTAAATATATTATGTGAATTTTATAAATTCATATTTAATGATAAAATTGAACCAACCAACTAAAATCAATGAATAATCAATCAACCTACTATCTGTATTTACATTTCTATTCTCAAACTTTTGGTTTAGAAGCTACTCTTTCTATTAAGAGCCATTATGACCCTTACAACCTTCAGAGGTTTTGGAGGTCATTTTTAGTATTAAAAATTATGAATAGTATCTCTTTATTCTTTTTCTTTTCTTACCCTGCCCTTTTTATCTTTGTTTTTAAAACTTTTTATTGTATAGCACACATTTAGATCAATTATACAAAACAGAAATATACAACTCAATAAATTACCACAAGTGAGTATCAGAGTAACTACAAGCCAGCTCAAGCAATACAAAACTGGCAGCAATCCAAAAGCACCCTTTGGACCATTGCCAATTACTATTCCTACCTTTTTTCTTTCTCTCTCCCAAAGGTAACCACTAGTCTGACTCTTAATCTTGTTTTGCTTGGTCTTTATATACATAGAATCACTTTTGTATCTGGCTTCTTTCATTCTTCCTTGTTGTATATATGAGTAGTTCAGTCATTTTTATTATACAGTATTCATTTTATGGATACCGCATGATTAATTTATGCATTCTACTGCAGATGAACATTTGAGTTGTTTCTAGTTTAGGGATATTATAAATAATGCTGCTCTGAACACAGGGCACATGTGTATGTTTTTCTGTTGTGTACATAGCCAGGAGTTGAATTGCTGGGTCATAAATTATGCATATGTTTAAATTGAGAAAATGATGCCGGTTTTTAAAACTGGTTGTACCAATTTATTCTCCCACACACAGTATGTGAGAATTCCTGCTGTTTTATGTCTTATCAACAGTTGGTATTGTTAAACATCTTATTAATTTTAGCCATTCATTGGTGTATATGACGGTGTCTCTTTTTTTAATTTTCATTGTCCTGATTACTTATGGAGACAAGCACGTTTTAATTTTTATTGGGTAATTTTGGTAGATTTTTACCAATTACATTAATAAAAATCATACTGATACCATCAACAGTATTGAATACATGCTTTCTCACACTTCTGAAAGCACTGGAGACTATGAAACATTAAGTGAAAAAGAAATCACATTATTACTGAGATTCATTTCTTTCATTATAATTGATTTTTGAGGATATATTAATGTTGACTTTTATCATTATTACCACTTTTTGTAACATATATTTATGTTCTTTGAGCTTTTTTTCTGTTGTGTTGATACTTGTTTTATTGATTTCTAAAATATTTTTACATACTACTGACTTTTTTCTGTGGCAAATATTTCCTCTAGTTTGCCCTTTGATTTGGTTTACACTTCTTCCAGCCAGAAAAAAACGTTTTTCATTTTCATGTAGTCAAATTTATCAATTTTTTTAAGGTTTTAGGATTTTTGTATGTTTATGATGATCTACTCTACCCAAATTACCACAAATTATATTTTCTAATAGTTGATATTCCGTTCTAGGTCTTTTATAGTTTCAATGTTTACAATTAAATCTTTGATCTATGGTGAATTTATTTTGGGGTAAAAAAAGATGCAATATTTACTATTCCACCATTACCCCATTAATACCTCTATTATAAACTAATTTGAATTATCATTTCTGTTATTCACTAAATTCCCATATATACTTTATTTCTGTTTTCCACTAAGTTAAAATTGTATGTCTATTTCAATGTTAATTATAAGTTGTTATATATATATTTTATGTGCTAGTATTTTTTTTTTCTTTCAGGATATTCCTAGGCTTTGTTTATATTAACTTTTCTGAATGAACTTTGGATAAACGTTAGTAACATTTTGTTGACTTCTCACCAAAATCCATGTATATTAGATTTATATTATATATTAATCTTGGGAAAAATGGACATCTTTATAATATTGAGTATCTCCATTAAACAATAGGATTATTTTGTTCATTCACATCTTCTTTTCACCTTGTTTTTCTGTTTACTTTTTTTTTAGCCAGGAGTCAACCTTCATTCACGAGCATACATATATCCATGTGCATATAATGTATGCATAGCCAGTGATCTTTATAGATGTGGAAGGAGGGATTTATAGTCAAAATTAGATATGTATTCAAGTATATTCATAATCACATTTATGATACAATTAACAGTAACATAAGGAAAATTAAATACTTCAAGTAAGGATTAAAGATAATACGTTTTCTGTGTTGCACTAGTTTTTAATAAATTAACTATAGAATTTGGGAGTATATTTCCCCTAAGGAAAAAAAAAACAGCTCTTGTCATGACCAAGTTGTTATTTTTTTTGTTGTAGCAATTCCATGGCTGAAGATCTAATACTCACCCAATATAATATGATATCTGCTTGTCCACAGGAAGGCATGATCCGGTTGGACAGCAGTAGAGTTGGGGAAAGTTGTATGCAATCACATCAATCAATCAAACAACTGGAAAATATGCACTGAGTGCTTAGTATGTTTTTACTTAAAATATACTTAGGAAACAGCAAACGACTGGACTGAGTATTAACTGACTATAAAAAGAGATCACAGGCATGGAAATTCACGTAGGCTGGACAGGAAGAAGATGACCTCACCTATTAAGTAGGATTTATGGACAGCCTTTTAGATTTCTTAAGAAATGAATGCTGGCCGGGCGCGGTGGCTCAAGCCTGTAATCCCAGCACTTTGGGAGGCCGAGACAGGCGGATCACGAGGTCAGGAGTTCGAGACCATCCTGGCTAACACGGTGAAACCCCGTCTTTACTAAAAAATACAAAAAACTAGCCGGGCGAGGCGGTGGGCGCCTGTAGTCCCGGCTACTCGGGAGGCTGAGGCAGGAGAATGGCGTAAAAACCCAGGAGGCGGAGCTTGCAGTGAGCTGAGATCCGGCCACTGCACTCCACCCTGGGCGACATAGCGAGACTCCGTCTCAAAAAAAAAAAAGAAAAGAAATGAATGCTACCTGGAAATGAGAGAAGTGGGGCATTCTGAAGAAAGGAGACAAACTAAACAGACCGCAGGAAGTAGTGGTCAAAACATCTAAGAGGTGGATTATGGAGGCTATTGAAAACCCCCCCGTCTTTCCTGTTTATCTACAACTCTAGTTCTGCGAATTACGCAAACAATGGGCTAAAAGTTTCAGTATTATTCATCTTCTATTTGGATTAAAAATGTGCCTCATTACTTTAAGATCAGGCATTGCCATGATGCTTACAAGCTACAAGAGCATAGTTGTTGCTTCAATTCTTGTCTTTCTGCTGGTTTTCTTCTTCTTTTATTTAGGAATCGAAGAGCTCACATGAGAGCTGCTCAACGATATTTTTTTTAAGTGAGCTAGTACTAAAACCCTAGCCATCTTCACAATTCAAACTAAATAATTTCATCTTAGATAATAAAACAATGATTTCTTTTATAATATTCCTTCATGTGCACTTTAATCCAATAGAACCATTTTGTAAACATATTAGAGAATGACAGTGCAGTCTTCTCCAACCTGGATTTCAGACAGAAATATACGTGTACTGCCTTACAATGCATAAATACATATACACAAACGTACATATGTGCATACGTCCTTATTATCTCAGAATAAAAATGCAAATGAATTTATTAGCCTAAGAGTGGCACCAAATGGAAATTTATGCACATACATTTAAAAAACAGAACCCTTGAAAATAAAGCAGTTGCAGCCTATTAATTTTCCTCTTTGACAGTTTTTTAAATTCCCCTAAAAAAATGAAACAGCATGAATACTGTCAATATATCACAACAGCCACATTAGGTTTTGTGATATACATCATAATATAAAGAGCACTATTAGAGCACAACCTGGGAACCATTAAATCATTCTAAATCACTGTTACATTCCATTAGTGTCAATGGTGAAACCACATAATAGGCTTTATTACAAACTTCACCTTGGTAGGCCATTGTCTCTAATAACCACTTCTCTATGATGTGGTATCATACCCAGAAATCCAGGGAGATAATAAAGGCTCCCTTATTTCTTTTTTATTGGATGGGTAAAGTTAAATTTAGCTGTAAGTAAAAAAAAAAAAAGAAAAGAAAAATCCTAAAGCTTTGTTCACTAACTGCGAGTTGCTGCTATTTGGACAAAAAAAAAAAAAAAAAAAAAAAGAAAAAAAAAATTAGGCAGACTTGGGAAGAACAGTTTGAAATAAATTTAAAACCTGGCAATGCTGAGGCCAGGGTAGGCTGGGCAGTGCCAGCAATTACGATGTCATTTTTGAGATGCGGTTTAGTACATTTGTGCGCCTCTTTACACTTTGTTCAGGAGCAGGGTATTGATTATAGGAACACTGTAAGTTTCAAACCTGCCCTTTCTCTCATTCTCCCCCAGTTTGAGCTATACCCTTTTAAAAAGTCATTTGGGCACTTTGTTGGGGTGAAGCTGGTAAGGACTTCAGCTCAAACTGAGATCAATTTTCAGATGTTTCAGGGAGAATTGTTGTACAGTGTTCTGTGCCCCTCTCCTTTACAAATAGAATCATTTACTCCCCTCCCCCTACAATGAGTTTAAGGGATTTTTCATAATCCCTATTACTTAGATACACCCACATAGGAAATGCTCCCAACAAAGATTTCTACGACACAATAGACACTTTTGTTATTGACTAAGGAAATTTTAGGATATAATAAAATAAATGATAATCAGACAGTTTCAGAGGTGAATAATAGTATCACAAATGGTTGATATAATTTATGATTTAATAGACTATCAGTTCAGAGTCAAAAGCTTTATCTTCTCTCTGTGTTATTCTTAAGTAATTGTGTTTTAAAATTATTGATTATAAACAAGTACATTTATTTCCGTGAAGTAACAATCTACCTTTAAAGGTGGGCTTTGAAAAAGGTCAATGCAGGGCAATGAAATAGATTATTATTCTAATGATTCTACTTTGCTTTTGCTCTATTTTTTAAAGACCAGACTTAAAACAATAATATTACTATATGTATCCCTATAAGAGATGATGTTTTAACTTAGGAAGAGAAAGGATTAAGGCAAAGAAGAAAAAAAAAATCCCTGTATACTACGGGAAGTAAAAATAAATCACCAGGAATCAAACACTTCAAAAGGATAACTAGACAAAATAAAAAAAAGAGGTAGATACACTTTTGTAAGAATTATCTAATGAAAAGGACAAAAGAATGATAAACTTGTAAATCATACAGCAGATGAAAGGTAAAAAGATAAAAATTTGGTCTCACTCAATACAATTATTTAGAGTGGTCTTACGTAGTGAAACTTTCCAGATTTCCCCATTAACAGTGAGGCTTGCTTACTGAAAACACATTTTCTGGATTGGCATAAAAACATGCTTCTTCCTCCCTCCAATTTTTCTTCCCTCTCCTTCTGTTGTTTTTCCTTGTTTTCCTCCTCTGTCTCCATCTCTTGTCTCTATCTCTCGCCCTCCCTATCCCCCTTGCTTCCTTTTCTTCACTTTCCCCCTTCCTCTCTTCTTCCCCTCTCTCTTTTGGTGTTTTGCACTCTCTTCCTCCTTCTTTCCACCCTTTTCTTCATTAATAGGCTTTTGCAATGCTGGTTTATGCATAATTTGTTTGCAAATAACAATTCAGGAAAGTGTTAACATAGCACACCATGGAAGAAAAATTGAAAATAGAAAGCTGAGGTATTAGGCTTTTTAATGGGGATTTGAACAGAAAGAAAGCATAAGCTTGATTTGCTGCCTCTGTCACCTAAAGAAAGTCTTTTAGCTAAAGCTTCACCTCTGACCTTGTTTTCTACTTTCAGGGTATACTGTATTTCTCTTTTTTGTTATATGTCTGGTTTGCAATGCCATTGATGTTCATAGGGAAGTGAAAGAATTGCTGTTTGAAAAGTCCATGCTCTACTTTATGAAGGCTAGCTTTATTTTCTTTTTTTGTAATATTTTCTCTTTTTGCTTTTGGAAAAATTCGTGATAGAGGCCAAGTCTTAAACACATTGGAAAATTTACCTAACTTAAAAATAATAAATGTTCACCTACTTTTGGTTTTAATCTTTCTCTGATGTAAAACTGTCACTTCAGACATTGCCATCTCAGAGTTGAATCTCAAAGTGTCGTGAATGAGCTGGTACAATTTTTAAAAATATTGCTGATTTTTTTTAGCACTGATTTTAGGCTTCAAATGATGAACACACTAGGTTTGGCTTGTTTCACACAGTTGCCAGACTAGTTGTGTCTTTCAGGTCAAGGATAAATAAAATCAAGTCAAGTCATACAGTATTGCTTTTTAATTTTGTTTACCTGTTTGATACCAGAGAGAAGATTTTGCTGAATCCTGGATGCACAGCATCAGGCTTGGCAGAATTAAAAATCTGTAAGAACTGCTTCGCTAATTCAACACCCCTTCTAGATGGAAATGGTAAAGTTGGAAGATGTGGGGAAAATTTTGGCCATAGGGTGACAGTATAGCTTATCTGACAGGAGCAAATAACTCACTAACTCCTGAATAACTATTTTCCATATTCTGTATGTCCATTCCAATTTTGAGGAAAAAAAAATACCTAAGAAGTTTGCATAAATATGTGATTGTAAATCCTGCATGGAGAAATAAGAAAAGCAATGCCATGATACACTCTTTTCCTGGCTTGGTTTGCATTTTATACAATCTTTTGTTAATACATATAAATTAAGATTTTATAGCACTATAAGTCCTGAAATATTTGGCAAGTGTATAAAGATTTTTAAAAACAGGCTTTCCAGAGAAGGGATTGGGTAATCAAATATAATTTCTGTAGTGATTGATTTTGAAAATAAAACTTTGACATTAACGTGTTTCTCTAAATCGTGTGTGTATCACTTGTTTTATGAAAATAATTTTCTTATCTTTTTCATTTGCCTAAAAGAAATGTATGGTCATTTTCTTTAAACAACTGGATAAATATTTAAACATGAATGTTCTTCAAGGGAGTGATTAGCTTACATGGTTTTCCTTATACACCTGTACACATTAATGTGTAGGGTATTTACAAGTCTGTAATGTTTTTGAAATTATAACTACAGGCTGAAAGCCTCCTTCTTAGAAGAAGAAAGCTAGTAGTATTTCACTCAGTTCATTTATGACAGTATGTTAGAAAGCTGCCTGCTAAACCACAAATCTCATCCCATTAACTCACAGAATCCTATAACCTTGAGCTATTCAGATTTCAGACGACCAAGTGAAATGTCCTTACCTTGCATTTATTCATAAATATTAAGACCTTTCTGTGAAGTCAGAATTATTTGAATCCCACTACTACTGTAAACATGTGGACAACAAAGCCTTACATAGTTTAAAATGTATGAGATAAGAAAATAATAACAGATATGTTTAGACTAACTACTACATCTTTCTATTCTCTTCTCTCCTTTCACTCAGTGGTCATCCCATGAAAGCTTCCATTTTTCTTTTTTAATTTAATTGAAAGTATAATTTCATTTTATTTATTTATTTAGTTAGTTACTTAGTTATTTTAGACTGGGTCTCACTCTATCCCCCAGGCTGGAGTGCAGTGGCACAATCAGGGCTGACTGCAAACTCGCCTCCTGGGTTCAAGTGATTCTCCTGCTTCAGCCTCCCAAGTAGCTGGGATTACAGGTACCCGTGACCACACCCTGCCAATATTTGTATTTTTAGTAGAGACGGGGTTTCATCGTGTTGGCCAGGCTGGTCTCAGACTCTTGACCTCAATTGATCTGCTCACCTCGGCTTCCCAAAGTGCTGGGATTACAGGTGTGAGCCACTGCACCTGACTGATAGTATGATTTTAAGTGGATTTCAGTTAAAAAATGAAAAAGGAAACATTTATTGAAGGCTTATTATGTGGTAGGTGCTCTATTTTCTATCAGTGTCTTATTTAATTACCCAACAACTCTATGACTTATGTAATTCAAGCGGTGTTTCCCCATTATTTACATGATTGAATTAAAAATAAAAGTCTCCTTCTTAAGGTAAGATAACTGGATATTGAATTTGAATGTTATAACTCAATTAAGTGTAACATGATGGGCATAGCTCATTAATTCATTCAACCAATTTTATTAAGGGTCTACAATGCCCAATACTTTACCAGTCTCAGAAGACAAGGCCACGAAAAAAATTCAGTGGCAATCCTCAAGGCTACCGTATTCTTCTGAAGAGAGAAACATTCAAATACAAAAATCTGGCCAGGAGCAGTGGCTCATGACTGTAATCCCAGCACTTTGGGAGGCCGAGGCGGGTGTCTCACAGGGTCAGGAGTTCAAGACAAGCCTGGCCAACATAGTGAAACCCTGTCTCTACTAAAAATACAAAAATGAGCCGGGCGTGGTGGCAGGCGCCTGTAATCCCAGCTACTCGGGAGGCTGAGGCAGATAACTGCTTGAACCTGGGAGACGGAGGTTTCAGTGAGCCAAGATGGTGCAGCAAGACTCTGTCTCAAAAAAAAAAAAAAAAAAAAAAAAAAATGCCGAGGCGGTGGCTCATGCCTGTAATCCCAGCTCTCGGGGAGGCCGAGGTGGGCGGATCACGAGGTCAGAAGATCAAGACCATACTGGCTAACATGGTGAAACCCCGTCTCTACTAAAAAGTACAAAAAATATTAGCTGGGCATGGTGGTGGGCGCCTGTAGTCCGAGCTACTCAGGAGGCTGAGGCAGGAGAATGGCGTGAACCTGGGAGGCAGAGCTTGCAGTGAGCCGAGATCGTGCCACTGCACTCCAGCCTGGACAACAGAGCGAGACTCCGTCTCAAAAAAAAAAAAAAAATTCAGTTGGGTATGACATAAGCCATAGTAGAGGCACATGTATGAGTGGCACTGTGCTCCCAATAGATTAGGTGGACATTTTTACCATATGTATTGTCAGAAGGGAGTAAAATCTTTCTGAGAGGAAGGAATATTGATGCTGAGTCCTAAATGAGAAATTAGTATGGTAGAACTGTGGATCAGATAAAAATGTAGCCATGTAACAAAAAGAAGCTAAAAGGAACAGGGATTATCAAAAATTTTAGTCTGATTTGATCTTTTTACTATGAGCATCAAGTATGTGAAAGTGTTCAAGTGCAAAACTGGACAGGAGGATCAGGGTGGTATTACAAGTAGCCTCATAAATTATTCTATGACTTTGGATGCACCAACCAAATCTGGCTTACTATTAATTATGGATAGTAGCTCCGAGAGCTAGTAATAAATTCCTTACTAATTGTACTTATTTATTGTGTGTAAATTTAATCTAAACTATAGATTTTCTGTTTGGCTTATCTATCCATGAATTAAAAATAAGAATTGGAAACAGTTAACATTATCATATAAATATAATTTTAATGTTGAGATATATTTCATTATATATTCTGCATCTCTAACTTTATGGTTCCAAATTTACTACCACAATTTTAAAAGGGGTACAAGATAAAAATATAACAATATTAACAACATATACCTAATGAGCTTGATTCTAATAAGATTAAATTACTATTTTTTTTTTCAGATTTCTGGTAAGATTTGCTTTCTGTAACCCATAATGACCTCTAGCCATCTGTGTCAGAGCGAAGTGGTGCTTTGTACTGGATGAAGCAAAGGTTTGCAACTACTTAGGCAATCTAATTCACTGTTTCCCAACTATAAAATGAGAATAATATTACCTGGGTTATTATTGTGAAGATTAAATGACATAACATATGTAATATTGCAAAGATAAAGTCTGACACTTTTCCCTTCTTAAAACCCTAATTTTAAAACAAAAACATCTAGGAAATAATCTACAAAGTTCTTATGAATATTTTTATGTATTTGTAATTTCTTCTAAATTATAAAGGGCAACACCAGTTTTGTCAATATTTTCATAAATATTTCTAAAGTTGCAACAAAATCCAGTATTAAAAAACCTGAAAAGATTAGTTCACATAATTTTGACTGTAGTAGTAGAAATCACAAAAGTAAATTTATCTGATAGTGCCGAGTTCTTCCCATATATTGTCTGTGTTACTCTTCACACATTCCTTTGAGGTGTGTTCTTTTATCATCCCCATTTGAAACCAGAGTTAACTGTGACTCAAGAGGTTTAAGTGACATGTCCCCAAATCACTGAGATGGTAAGTAAAAAGAGAGAGGCTAGCTTTGAACACATGACTATTTAACTCCACAGGAAAAGTTCTTAATATAGAAATTCAAAATTTTAATCATGAGTTCTACAGGTTTCCAGTTTGATTTAGCAGTAAACAAATGGACCATGTGTTTTTAAAAACAGCAGCTGATTTACCCATACAGCTGCTCTTAGTTGATGCAAATTAATAAAATAATAGGGACGGCCATAAAGGAATTGCCTTTTATTCTTTTTGCCAATATGCAGGAAGAAAACAATGAATACGTGTTTAAATCAGAAGCAAGGAGTATCCCAAATTAATATTAAAATAAGTATCCAATATTTTTATGTTGGATAGATACAGTCTTGTGTAAATGTGAAGCTTTAACCTATCTTTAAAATGGATGACATTTTTCTAAAAAAATTATACATTTCACAATTTGTTATTTTATGCTTTAATCTTGTAAAATTTGAACTTTAAGGCTAGGTGCCTATAATCCCAGCACTTTTGGAGTCCAATGTGGGCAGATCGCTTGAGTCCAGGAATTTGAGACCAGTCTGGCTAACATAGTGAAAACCTGTCTTTCCAAAAAAAAAAAAAAAAAAAAAAGACTTAGCTGAGTGAGTGTGGTGACTAGTGCCTGTAGTTCCAGCTACTCCTGCGGCTCAGTTGAGAGGATCTCTTGAGCCCAGGAAGTTGGAGGTTGAGGTTGCGGTGAGCTGAGATTACGCCACTGCACTCCAGTCTGGGTGACAGAGGCAGACCCTGTCTAACAAAAAAAAAAATTAGCTTTATCTGTTACGTTGAATATATTCTTGCAAATGTAAAGGTTTCTGAGTCTGTAGAAATCTGAATCTGTAGAAGTGGGTATTTGAATAGATTCTTTTTAACACAATTTAAATAAAATGTTTAACATTTGTCACTAGTTAAGTTTCTTCAATTTATCAGGCTGAAGTAAAATAATTTAAAATTTGAAAAATATCTATTTGTGGGCATATTTGAAATCCTTCCCATCCTTGAGAAAGCATGGTATAGATTAATTATTTCTAACCATATCTAATTCTATGTAATATTTGAAATTTTCAATGTGACTCATTTTAATAAGGAATGTAATGTTAACTTTAAAAGCTAACAAAGTTATTCTTTCAATAGCTTTTATGATAAACATTTTCTCTTATTTCATAATTCAATTTTAGAAGGGCCTATTTATTTTGTTATCTGACTAAAAAGAACGTCTCAAAAATGTGTGGACAATTGGAAAATATTGTTTTGGAAAAATGAAATGTAATGTTTTCTTAAAATGGATTGTGCAGAAATTGATCTTATCAAACAAAATGTTACATGGCAAAGAAATAATTTTTGTGTTTAATTTATAAAAGTAATCAGAAAGTCCCTTTATGAATGGTGGAAAATATTTGCAAACTATGCTTCTGACAAAGCTCTAACATCCAGAATCTATAAGGAACTTAAACAAACTTACAAGCAAAAAATCAAACAACCCCATTAAAAATTGTGCACAGGATATGGAACAGATTCTTTTCAAAAGCAGTTGTATACATGCAGCTAATAGGCATATGAAAAAGTGCTCAACATCACTAATCATTAGGGAAATGCAAATAAAAACCACAACAAGATATATCATCTCATACCAATCAGAATGGCTATCATTAAAAAGTCAAAAAATAACAGATGCTGGTGAAGTTGCTGAGAAACGGGAACACTTACACACTGTTGATAGAGTGTAAATTAGTTCAGCCATTGTGGAAAGCACTGTGGTGATTCCTCAAAGAACTAAAAACAGAATTACCATTTCAGCCAGCAATATCATTATTGGGTACATATCTGAAGGATATTAAATCATTCTGCCATAAAGACACATGCACAAATATGTTTATCACAGCCCTATTCATGATAGTAAAGACATGGAATCAACCCAAATGCCTATCAATAGTAGACTAGATAAAGAAAATGTGGTACATATACAGAATACTATGCATCCACAAAAAAATGAGATAATGTCTTTGCAGCAACATGGATGAAGCTGGAGACCATTACCATAGCAAACTATTGCAGGAACATAAAACTAAATACCACATATTCTCACTTATAAGTGGGAGCTAAATTACTAGAATACATGGATACATAAAGGGGAAAAACACACACTGGGGCCTACTTGAGGGTGGAGGGTGAACAGAGGAAGAGGATCAGAAAAAAATACCTACCGGGTACTGTGCTTAGTACCTGGGCGACAAAATAATCAGTACACCAAACCCCTGTGACATGAGTCTACCTATATAACAAATCTTGGCCGGGCGCGGTGGCTCACACCTGTAATCCCAGTACTTTGGGAGGCCGAGGCGGGTGGATCACAAGGTCAGGAGTTCGAGACCAGCCTGGATAAGATGGTGAAACCCCGTCTCTACTAAAAATAAAAAATTAGCTGGGCATGGTGGCACGTGCCCATAGTCCCAGCTACTCGGGAGGCTGAGGCAGGAGAATCCCTTGAACCCAGGAGGCAGAGGTTGCAGTGAGCCGAGATCACGCCACTGCACTCTAGCCTAGGTGACAGAGCGAGACGCCATTTCAAAAAAAAAAAAAAAAAAATCTGTACATGTACTCCTGAACCTAAAATAAAAGTTAAAAGAAAAAAAAATATTGATTATCTCTCTCTAAAATAAGAACAGATGTGAACGTATAACTTAGAACTTTTAGCGAATCACTCATGCTTTGTAAAAGGAGAAACCTTTGCAAGAAATATTTTCTGTGATTTTATTATAATGGAATTTTAAATATCGGCAGTCCATAATATTCAAAGTAAAGTTAACACTTTTTTATTGTTCCCTTATGCCTAGTGTACAAATAAAGCAGGAATGATATGTCTCAATTCTTAAAAAAAAAAAAAGCTTTGTTACTTCCATAATTTATTTAAATATTTATCTAAACTTTATCATGCACTTGATATGGAGTCACTGCCTTTGAAGAACAATCAGAAATCAAGTCAGGGCTCTCAAAATATAAATCAGCTAAAAAATAAATTTGCTTCAAGTGATTCAC
The DNA here is from genome assembly GCF_043159975.1 of Macaca nemestrina. Classification (NCBI taxonomy): domain Eukaryota; kingdom Metazoa; phylum Chordata; class Mammalia; order Primates; family Cercopithecidae; genus Macaca; species Macaca nemestrina. The sequence continues at coordinate 43,584,693 of NC_092128.1, forward strand.
ACAAATTTTAAAAATGAAACACCATGAAGAATAAAATTTGGGATGTGAAAGATAAATTCCCTTAGTGAGTGTTTATGAAAAAAAATTAGCAAATGAATATTATGGGCCAGGTCCCATTCCAGACACTGAGGATATCACTGGGAATAAGAAAGTCGTGGAGCATCTAGTTTACTGTGAGGAAATAGACAAAAAAGTAGATAATTAATAAATAATGCTAAACATTGACAAGAATTCCAAAGAATTCCGCAACTAGAGTGTGATATGCTTGTGAAGTGGCTACTTAGGATGGTCAAGGAAGGTTTCTATAGATAAGTGACATTTAAGCTTCCATCAGAATGTCAAGAAGGATTTCACCCATGAAAACTTTTGCAGAAAGAATAGCAGGTATATGTGTCCCCAGATGGGAACAAGCTTGGCTTGTTCAATGGGTACATTGTACATCAGAGTCAAAGAAAATGAGATTGTATGGGCTGCCAGACCCTGGTGATTTAGGAGCTTCAACTATATTTTAACTGACATGTGATGGGAGCAATTGAAATAATTTTGTCTAATATTTATTTTATTTTATGTTATTTACTTTTTATTATACTTTAAGTTATGGGATACATGTTCAGAACATGCAGGTTTTTTACATAGGCATACATGTGCTATGGTGGTTTGCTGCACCCATCAACCCGTCATCTACATTAGATATTTCTCCTAATGCTATCCCTCCCCTAGCTCCTCACCCCCCAATAGGTCCCAGTGTGTGATGTTCCCCTCCCTGTGTCCATGTGTTCTCATTGTTCAACTCCCACTTAGGAGTGAGAACATGTGGTGCTTGGTTTTCTGTTCCTGTGTTAGTTTGCTGAGAATGATGGTTTCCAGATTCATCTATGTCCCTGCAAAGGACAGACACTTCTCAAAAGAAGACATTTATGCGACCAACAAATATATGAAAAAAAGCTCATTATTAGTCATTAGAGAAATGCATATCAAAACCACACAATGAGATACCATCTCATGCCAGTTACAATGGCGATCATTAACAAGTCAGGAAACAACAGTGCTGGGGAGGATGTGGAGAAATAGGAATGCTTTTATACTGTTGGTAGGAGTGTAAATTAGTTCAACCATTGTGGAAGACAGTGTGGTGATTCCTCAAGGATCCAGAACTAGAAATACCATTTGACCCAGCAATCCCATTACTGGGTATATACCCAAAGGGTTACAAGTCATTCTGCTATAAAGACACATGCACACATATGTTTATTGAGGCACTATTCACAATAGCAAAGACTTGGACCAACCCAAATGCCCATTGATGATAGATTGGATAAAGAAAATGTTGCACATATACACCATGGAATACAGACATTTATTTTAAAAAGATAAAATAAATATGGAGAATAAATTGTGGAATAAGCAATAGTGAATTCAGGGAGTCTGGTTAGAAAGCTGTTGTATGGCTGGGCACGGTGGCTCATGCCTGTAATCCCAGCACTTTGGGAGACCGAGGCAGGTGGATCACCTGAGGTCGATAGTTCAGGACCAGCCTGACCAACATGGAGAAATCCTGTCTCTACTAAAAACACAAAATTAGCCGGGCATGGTGACACATGCCTGTAGTCCCAGCTACTCGGGAAGGCTGAGGCAGGTGAATCGTTTGAACCTGGGAGGCGGAGGTTGCGGTGAGCCAAGACCGTGCCGTTGCACTCCAGCCTGGGCAACAAGAGCGAAACTCCATCTCAAAAAAAAAAAAAAAAAAAAAAAAAAAAAAGAAAGGAAAAGAAAAGAAAGAAAGCTGTTGTAGTCATCTAGCTAACAGATGTACAAAAATCCCAGGATAAGTTTTGGAAGTAGCATAGAAATACATGCTGATAAATTAAATGCAGAGAATAAAAGAAAGGAAAAAAAGCCAAAGATGAATATATCGGTGTACATTTGAAAGCACAAACATTAAAATGACTCAGTCGCATTAGTTTTGTGAAGATAGTGTTTTCAGAAGCATTCTAATTTTTGCTTCCTGAAAAAGAGAATATTGAAATTTGTACAACAATTTGAAAAGCTGAATTATAGAAAGATTCATTTCTAAGACTTAGGCTGATTCATTATCTGTGGATAGGAATCTTATTCAAAAAGGCCTATATTAATCATGAGTGTTTACTGTTCAATTGCAGGGCATGCTGGGAGTTGTAGTTTTCAGTTATTCATATGTAATTTTTGTAACATCACCTAGTCTTGCGAAGTTCCACTCACCTGTCAAAAATAGCATTTGCTTTAGGCAAGTGATTGAATGCAATTCTGCAAGATTGATCTATATTGAGCAGTTGGTGACAACCAGTTACAATTTTGAATTTCTAGGAAATAGCACTGTGACCACAGGTCTTATTCCTCCTCCCAAAACAACACTTCCAGGGATTCCCACAGGATTTTTGGTAATTGTAAAGCTACCATCAGGCAAACAATCAATACAAACTGCACATCATTGTAGGTATTAATAGTTGTTTTCAGGACACCTACAATGTACACAAAATATACCCAGAGAAATAATATACACAGGCTATGCTCTGAATCAAACTTGGAAGGTAGTTCCTAGATATTTAGGGAGATTTTAAAAATATCTAGGATGATAGAGTTTCAATACAGAATCTAGGTTTATGTTCTAAGAATAAGCAATGAAATAGGAAAATGTCAAACCAAATCTAACACATCTTTAAATGATGAAGTAAAAAGCACAATGATAATCAAAAGCTTTTGTGACCACTAAACAAGTTATAGTTTATCCCCTAGAGAGAAGCTACGATGGGCTGAACTTGTCATTAGGAGGAAGATTAAGTGCCAATGGTTCTGACTTGGTTAATTATATGCTCAAATCCCTTTAGTATATCACAGAAGCCAAAGCCAGGTTTTTTGCTTTTGAATATTTGTATGGTGACTCTTTGGATTGCTTATTGGTTATTTCTCTTGACAACTTGAACCTGAACATTGAATCCCATTGGCAACAACTATCTGTCAAGAGCAAATAAATAAATAAATAAATAAGATTTGTGTATTAGTTTTCATTATAGAAGTGCTTGTAGTTGAAAAAATATGTACCTGTCAAGTTTTCAACATCTCGCTGGGGATGCAAGCAATGCTGTTGTGATTTCAGAACCTGGCTGACAAATTCACGTTTCAGTAGTAAAGACAAATCAAGGGTTTTTCTCTCCCCTCCCTTTTTAATTCTTTTTTTTCTTACCGCTTTGACAGTCATACATAACAATTTGAGACCTAAGTGCCACTTTGATGCACTATTCCATTATTAAGTGGCACAGTCACTATAGAATAGATGACGGGCCTGTACTCAAGGCATTGTGAATTAAACAGCTTTCTACAACAGGGAGATTGAATGACCCAAAGAATTCTGAAATATTTTTTAAAAAATAATTTAAAAGTTTGTTTCAGAAGCTTCAAAGCATAGAATTTAAAATAATCATAGGTAGTTAATTGTAAACTATAGAAAACAAATTATTTTTTAGTAATATTGTTCAAGTTTAGAGGAAACATTAAATACATTAGCAAATATCCCAAACCCACAATTACTAATTTCAAATATGAGTATTTGATGGGTCTTGAGGGGGGAAAAATAATCAGTGTGAATCTGGGCAGACTTTAAGGTAGGAAGAAATGAACGTTTATTGTGTGACAGTAATTTTATAACACATTCATAGAAAAGTATTCTAAAAGTATTTTTTATGCTCTGAATGTAAGAGTTTCCACTAAAGTAATATTGACTTAAAGTACTTAAATTAATTCCTTTGTCAATATCTCTACAGTAAATCAATATACCTAGAATTAAACAACAGTTTTTGCTGGAAGTCAGGCTAATCTTGGTAATTTCTGGTTACAATTCATTAATCAATCCATCATCACTAGAAAAAAAAAAAAGGCAAAGCAGAAAGAATTCCATAATAATACCAAGTAACAGAAGTTTATTATTTCTTCAAAGTTTGTTCTTTTCATACAGGAAATAACAAATTAAAAGCTACATTGCTATGACTCCCTATTATATTTTAGCTAACAAAAGTAAATAATCAGTTTTACTAGAAATATAAAAAAATTTTTAGTGCTTATTGCTCCCCAGAACCTAATGTATCAGCAAATATATTTTTTTTCTTAAGGTTATATTAAAAGCCAAAGGATTACTTTACAAACATTGGTTCCATGATATATCCCCAGGGAGAAAAGACAACATGAATGGAAAATTCTATTAATTTATATAGTTCTGAAATATTTGCTATAATACTTATCTCTTTATGGTTTTGACAACTCAATCAAACTGATGAGTATCTAAGGATATGAATTACAATTTCAGTGCTCAGTACAGAAACTCTGATGTTTTGTTTCTTATTCTTCTGCACTAGAAAAACAAAATTGAATTATTTTGTTATCCTTTTAACTCTTAATAGTAATCCCATAAAGCAAGAAAAAAATACATCAAGGATAAAGGGATGCATTATATCTTTTACAGGGTGATGGTAAAGAGTTATGGTGCTGTGAAACAACAGCTGAAGGTAAATATATTATTTCTGATGTCCTTGCGACTGAGTCATTTAAGAAAGAGAGAAAGAAAAAAAAAAAAAAAACAATTTCACCAGTTTCCTACTTTACACTTCTGAAGTGCTAAAGGACTTTTAAAAAGAGAGAAAAAAGTAATTATGGGAAATAAAATAAGAATTTTCTTAGTTATAATTCCTGCCCCTTAGCTGATTGCAGTAAATTATAAATTATGCAGTCAATGTAGGCCAACAAAAGAAGACATCTTCAAATCTCAGCCAAAGGTAATTACTTAAGTCGGCTGAATGTTCCCTTTTCATAGAGTGTGATCTCTCTGTGACAGCTCACACTGACAGATGACCTTCTCGGCAACGTTCTTATCCTTCGGATCATGAGCAGTGTGGCTCTCTCCCTGAATATCTCTATATATTTGTGACACTAAGCTTTCAAATACAGCTATTGACAAATCAGAACATCAGTCTAAGTGCTGGTCTTCCTATCACTCACAATAAAGTAGCTATCACTTGTGGTGGTGTAGAGCAAGTACATCTCTGAAAAATGAGTTCTCACCAAGTGCTAATTTGACACAGCTCGCTTGCCTTCCCATAATTGCTCTGTCATTGTCAGTTGGCAGTTCGGGCTCATTCCTGGAAGCTGTGCCGTACAATTGGATACAATTACTCCCATTTACCACCACTATTATGCCACTGATGTTGCCCAGTCCGCATATTGACATGCCTCATTAAACCTGGATGCGGGCCATTAATGAACATTGTTAGCATTTCTCTTAAACTTTTTTGCCTCTAATAAACAGTCAGTGTTCCATGAAGGAGCACTGCCATCCTTGTGATATGATATTTATTATCTTATGGGGGAAGGGGACTCGGCAAATGGAAACTATCCAGATGCTGAGAGAGAGATATACAGTTAGATCAGTAGAGAATAGCGCCGATCAGCGGGACCTTTCTATCAGGAGGATCCTACCATTAACCGAGTGACCTCTGCTACCCAAAAAAGAAAAGCTGGATAAACAGGGACACCCCAGAAGTGCCCACACCACAGCAGGTTTCTCAAGGTTACATCATTGCCAACACCTCCCTCTAGCCCTCTCCTACCCCCAGGTGGTGCTATGTGCCATGATAAAGATAATTTTGCCCTGGGTCTTCAATCCATTATGTCCAGCTAACTTCAACGTGCATTTTTATTCAGAGATAATTATGTGTTGATCAGAGAAGTCAGCGGCTGTCACCCATACAGCAGGTACACCTGCGGTGTGACATGGGTGGTAACGATGGCATGCTCTTCAGCTGTCATGACACGGACAGGGACTTTATTACGTATATGTCATCGTTTCTCTTAAGAAAATTATACTTTCCCACACAATGACAATAATGAACCTTTACAACACTCCCATAAAACTTCATTTGCAGTTTTATTCCTGACCTTCATTATATATGTACTAAATATATAGAAACACCTATAAATATACACTATGATCTGTGCCTCTAAAGGTTTATAAATAAGTTTGTAACTGCAGGAAAGTATGAGATATCCAAATGAACTTTTTGTTAAAAACTTAAAATATCTTAAATGAAAAGTAATTTCACCACTTTGGCATTATTAACTTTTCCACATTTATAAGAAAATAATTATGTATACAGTTGAAGGTATTTGTTGAACAGTTATTTGAGTGCTATTAAAATGGACTCTACTGGATTAACTTGTGTCAAGTTGTCATGTACATTCTATAATTAAATGTACATAATACAACGAAAGAGAAAATCTTCATGTAGACAATGTTGACGTCTAAACCTTTATGCATATGTTTTAAATAAAATTTCCTATCAGATCAGTTGCTAAAAATTTCGCTCATAACATATAGAATTAATGTATGTCTCTTAAAAAAAATGTGAAATCAACTGAGGCTAAATTTTGGATAAGGTGAACCATTACATCGAAAATCTATAAAGTTATAGTCAAGGGATATTTTTAAAAATACTTTTAAATCCAAAATCTATTACCCTTACAGAACATATATAGCTTGGAGGAGACATTGCAAAATAGCCTCCATGATCCTGGAAAATTTACAGTCCTTAACCCTTAACACCTGGCATAAGAACGCCACTGTACTTACTTCTGGGAAGTTCGTATACAAACAGGGGTTCCCCTTCTCTCCTTTTAGCTAAGAATTACAATCTGTAACATTTCCAGGATATACTGAGCCCTATTTCTCTCCTTGCTAGTCTGTCTGGCTAAAATACAAATTTAATTATTTAATGGTTACTATTTTCCAGAGATGTTAACAAGCTTTTCTTGCATTATTTCATTTAATCCTTAAACAGCTCTATGAATGTGTACTATTTGTATCCTCATTTGAGAGAGTGTACTGAGCAACAGAGAGGTTAAATAACTCTCCCAAGGTCACAAAGCCCTTATTTAGCAGAGTAGAATTTAAATCTAAGAAAAATGGTTCCAATGACCATATTCTTAACCAAGATGCTATATTGCTTTTCAAATGACTGATATTTCTGTCTCGAAAATGGCAACCAGTTTGATTCATTTACTTCCACAGGATTAATTTTGAAATTCACTGTTTTGGCATAGTGAAAGCATTATGAAGGCACAGACTTAATTAGATCTTGACAAGATTCAGATTATGCTTTACAACTTTTAATACTTGATGTTGTTCTGCATTTCGATTGCTACACAAAATACAAGGTAAAATAATTAAATTTATTTTTAATTTGAATGGATTCCATGTCAGAAATTGAAATATATATCACTTACCTTCTTTTTAAAAAATATAGGTCTACTTTCTTCTGATCTGGTACTTTTTGATCTGTTATTTGCAAAAAGGAGGTAATATACTTTCATGTAATATGGTTCACTCTATTTTTTATTCCAATGGCTAATTTAATCTCAAAGTCAGCCTATCTTTTGGTATCTGCTGAGCCTTTCAAAACGTTTCAGGAGCCGTGACTTTTCCTGTGATGTGGACACCTGTCTGTCTGTTACATGGAATGGGTCTAAGATCTCTGACACATTTCACTTACTAGCTTGCCAGTGAGAACAGTTGTTTGTAGAACTAGCAAATGTTATTATTTTAAACACTTGATCATTTTCTTTGTGGGATTAACTAAAGTTAATAATTTCTTACTTGAATAAAAAATAAAATGTTTAAGAATTTATTTGCTTAAGTTTTGTTTTTTGGCAAGAGAAGGCTGTTTATGACTTTAATTACCGTAAGCATGTATCTGTCAACAGAAACCATGAAGGATTATTGTAGGATATCCTTGCGCTACTTAATCATTTTAATTACTATTAAGCTCAAAATTGTTCTGCTTCTTTTATATCTCATGATGTTCAAGGTGTGTGGGAGTAGAAGGAGGGACATGAGGTGTGGCCAGCCAGGTAAACACAGGCTAGTGTTTTAATTTTACAAAGGGAGAGGATTATACTGCCTGCTCGTGTTCTTTTTCCTTGTCCTATTACTAGTTGGCATGAGTCTAGTGTTTGATGTGTGGGAAAATGGACCTGGAGCCAAGGAAATGATATGGTCTGCAAATAGAGAAAAACACATATCTGACTTATTCAATGATAGACTCAGAAATAGGAGTTTGATTTATCTTGCTTCAAGTTGTATTATTTAGGCATAAATATAAAGAGTTGTCTTGTATATTCATGTTGTTCTTTGGGGAGAGAGAATTTCTTCTCTTTCCTTCAATGAGATACTTGAATGATTCATTTTTATTCATTCAAGAAATATTTACTGAGTGCCAGTAGGGACCAGGCATTAGTCAAGGTCTGGAAAATGTGATAATAAATGAGTTATAAACCCCTGTCTGCAGGGAGCTTACATTTTAGTGGTTGGGGAGAATTAAGTAAATCTTACAGTATGTGAGGTAGTGATAAACACTAGGGAGAAACTTAAGCAGGGAAGGGCCATCCGAAGAGTTAGACAGGGAGTGCAATTTTAAAGCAGGGCAGCTGGGGAAGGCCTCACAGAGAGGCTGACATTTGAGCAGACATCAGAAGGAGGTAAAGTAAGGGGCATACAAATATCCAGGAAGTGAGTGTTCTGTCAAAAGGGAAAAGCCATGAAGGCCATGAGGGCAGGAGTATGACCTGCATGCTTGAAGGATAGTGGGGAAAACAATGAGACAGGAGGGAAGTGAGTGAGATTAAGTGGAGAGTGGGTAGTATAGCAACCTGTAGCAATGGTTCTTACAATTGTGTCATTGGTTTTCCATTTCCCTTTGAGAGGCACTAATGTCATGCCCCCATTATCTCCAACAAAACCTTGAATCTGAAAAAGGCAGCACAGATTCTTATTTGGATTTTAGAAGCAGGAATGCCAATATTGGGTAAAATCTAGCAAAAGTTTTCTCTTTCTCGAAGACCATGTTGGAGAAGGACCGTATTGCCAATCTGTTCAGCATGCAACTGTGTTGCACGAGTCCCTAAGCAACATTTGCAGATCGGCAATGGTTTATGAATTTATATTTTCCTTCAGAGATTAATTTAGCTGGCAGACTTAAAGACATTTGAGACTAATTTTGCATAATTTTTGTTTTCTTATAGCATATCGAGCAGAAAGTTGCTATGAAGCAGATAAATATGTTAACAAACATATTATGTCCATTGGTCTCCCATTATTCATTTAAGTTACGTATTAATGAAAGAAACACATTCCACTCTACTGTAATAATTGGCTTAGAATTTAGTCACTTATTTGTTTGCTTTTCCCACTCTATATGCCTAATAATTACTAAAAACTAGTTGTTCTAGTATATTTTAATTATATTAATATAATCTCAACATATTTAACACACACAAATATTTTGGTTCATTATTTATGTAAGCATGATTACCTCCTCTCTGGTCACTTATACTTCCCACACGTTGTGCTTCCATTTTTACACTTTTAAGAGAATGTTTGAATCAGTAAATTCAAACCTTGAAATCAGTAAATAATAATACATAAAATAACTGATTAATTATATAAAAAGTTTATATAAACATATTTCTGTGCTATATTATGGTTCAAATGGGTGACTCCTATCGTCCAAATTTGGAGAAATTGAAGTTTTTTCAGTGTTACTACTTGCCAGTCGTATTTTGTGTTAAATATATAAATCAACAGGATGATCTTGACATATCTGATGTTTGCCTATTCATTAGCTGGAGTAATCACATGCAAATAATAAAATTTGAACTCGATATGTATAAACTGGTTATAATAATGTAATAACATAAAACAATAGATTCTTATGTATAATGCTTTATAATTCATAAACATTTTTCGCTTGTGTTATTTCCTCATAAGAATGTTTTGTAGTTGTTAAGATTAGAGTTTTTAATCCACAAATTTCTCTTTATGGAGAAAGGAATACTTCAAAACCTAGCACTATTGCAACAATGAAGACAATATGAAATTGTTTATAAAAAGTCAGTACATTTTAACATTCATTTTACCTAAATATTACAAAAGGAAATTTCTATTATTTTATGCACACTATTTATTTCTGCTCAGTTACAGTGAACTACTCATAATTCATTTTATGGCATGAGTTGAATTATTTTATTTCTCTCTACCAAAAAGTTAAGATATTACTAAAGTCAGATATCTGAAACAAATGGATCTAAAAACATTGCCATAAAAAAACTATAATACCAAAGGAAAAGAACACTGAGCAGGCCCCCTTAAAAATGTCACTCTCTCAATTTGGCATAGTTTTTCATAAGCAAATGAAAAGAACAGCCAATACCTGGGTTTGCAAGATGGATATGAATGTGAAGTTTTGAATCAACATTTAAAAATGATAGTTGAGCTAGGTGAGGTGTCTCACATCTGTAATCCCAGCATTTTAGGAAGCTGAGGCAGGTGGATCATCTGAGGTCAGGAGTTCGAGACCAGCCTGGCCAACATGGTAAAACTCCATCTCTACTAAAAATACAAAATTAGCTGGGCATGGTGGCACATGTGTCATCCCAGATACTCTGGAGGCTGAGACAGGAGAATAGCTTGAATCCAGGAGGTGGAGGTTGCAGTGAGTGGAGAGCATGCCATTGAACTCCAGCCTGGGCAACAAGAGCTAAACTACATCTCAAAAAAAAAAAAAAAGTTGAAATAGGAATCAGTATTTCTAAGCTGAAAAGTTTTCCTTCTTGTTTATTTATTTTTTTTCTATTCTCATCATTTTAAAGTTGGGAAATTAAGACCCAGAAAATTAGTATATAACAATGCAAAACAAAACAAAACACTGCACATATAACTAAAATATAAAGGCAGTAGAAATAAATCTTGAAAAAAGAATCAGGGAATGTGTTACACTAGTGAAGATAAAGGCACAACAGTGAGTAAGAAATTGTGAAAACAACATTGCACCCTCTCTTCCAACTTTTCATAGTACTCGTTTAAAAGATTCTCTTGAAACTTTTTTTTTGTGAGATCTTTCACATCTATTTCCTTACTATTTAACATCTGATTAACAAGGTGCTGGGAAATAAATGTCTCTGTATATTGAAGGTTGAAAATTATGGATATAGAATTCACATTCCAAAATTGCTAAAAGAGTAGAATAAACTTTTAGGGAAGAGTTCAGGAACTCAACTTTATGACATTTGTGCCCCTGAAGCTCATATAGTTTTACAAAACTAATGGTCTATAGCTTCTTAAATAGACTGGACACAAAATCAATAACTAAAAAAAGCTAAAGTGAATGTTCGATAAAAATCTAAATGCTCTGAGTTGCAGGAATTCATTTTTTCCCTTCTTTTAAGTAACAATATTCATCATAATTTGTGAATATATATCATGCTACAATTCAAGATGCAAAATTAAGGTAAGAACATAATATGTATTACACATTATTCCTTATGTTATGTGAAGCCTGCTGCTAAATTGAAAATCAAGTATTTCCATATATCTGTCCATTTATAAAAACTAAGTCTTGGTATAAGCCATACTACATTCCAAATGAAAGTTTTACAGAGCCTGATACAACAAAGTTTTACAAAAAGAATTAAGTGTACAACAAACATAAATACCATTGTTTTCAGCAAGTCATAAGTGACTGGTAGCCAAGCTGAGGCAGTTCATGCCAGAAAATCTGTGCACCAGACTCATAGAGAATGATTAGTTAACATCGTTTTAATGATGAATTAATGAGCAGTAAAAGCATTCTAATTCCAATATGTACAATATCCTCTATTTAAAGACACAGGACCAGGGAGAACAGATCCATGACCTTTGTGATACTGGGAAAGGCTGGGTTCACTACAGTTAATGCCCATCTGTCTTTCAAGGTTAACTACACATGCCATGCTGGGAAATGAAACAATTACTAACGAATTTTATAGGTATATTCTGTCAAATTTAAAAGGTAATCAGAAGTCTAAATGAAAATTATGCCCGAGGAACGCATATAAAAGGAGAGAAACTAGAAAGGGGTGTGTGTGTGTGTGTGTCTCCTATGTCTGTGTGTATTTCCTAAAGACATCTTCAGGAAAGGACAACCTAAACTTTTCAAATAAAATGCACAGATGAAAATACTGAACGAAGGGAATGCCCAGCTTATGGGAATGGAAGTGTATTCAGAGAAAACGGCATCTAATCATCTGGGCAACACTAGCACAGCAAGAGTAGATGATTCATTATTCTGTAATTAACTTTTAATTAACTTTACTCTGCTTTACTTATTTTAGAAAATTAAATAAACTTCATTTTATTGCTCATGCTAAACCAATGAGCAGAAGCTAGAGTTCTGCTCTAATTAAAATAAGCAGTTGAGCAAAATTGTGTGTAAAGCGTAATGAATAACTGTTTCTGTCCAATTGATATATTTCTTATGTTCTGAAACACTTTGATAGGTTTTTCAAAAATTCCATTAGTTAGGTGCTGAAGTCTTCTAAAATATGTGATTTAAGAAATAATATTACAGGCCAGTCTTAAGTAGGAGGCACATAATTGATTTAAACTTAATAAGTAACATTTCAAATTACATGATTAAGAGAAATGTAAGAGAGAGAGAGAAAGAGAGTCAGGGAGAGAAGAGAGAAGAGGAAGGCAGAGGAAGGGAGAGAAAAGGATAGAATTTGAAACTCTGCTATTTTATCAGTCATCAAAGCAATAGCTGTACCTTTTTTAAGAGGAGCAAAAAACATAAAGCAAAGAGCTAATATGGTAAGATTACAAACACTGCATCATTTTTTTGGATTCTCCCTTTTATTCATTTGTAAACATTTGTTATGTTTTGCTATTGAGCCTAAGACAGTGAAATTCAATAATCAATTGCTGTTCTAGTTGATTTCATCATGTGGCACAAAATAATATCTAATAGAAGAATGAATTATATTTAATTTGGTGAACTTGAACTTTAATGCTCTCAATATAAAATTAAAATTGAAATGGAATGACTCACTTCACTTGAATGCCTAAAGTACTAAGATATTTCTTATTTTTTTAACATAATTTCCAAAGCATTTAAACAACATCTATGTAACTCTAATGTATCTTTTATTAAAATGCTTTATTTCACCAATTAAGAACTTTTGACTTCCCTGCCAACAACCACCTGCATCTTTATTCCGTATTAGTAACCCAATGGCTATTCCTTTCTGATTTCAGTTTACAGAAGTCTGCAACTTTAAGTTTCTGCATTTTCATTGCTGGCTATTATCTGTGTGATTTCCACCTTCTCCAATTTTAATTTCCTTTTGAATCTGCCTTTTGCTTTTCATGTATTCTTTCTAAACATTCTCTGTCCCCTAAAGACAAAGGCTTTCACTTATTCTTTCTATCCGGTCTTAGGCACAATCAACCTTGTCTACAGTATAAGCGGTAGCATCCTAGCAATTTCTTATCCTATCAATTCTCCTAGCTGACTAGTCACTATATGTGAGAGATCTTCCCTTTTTCATGTGTACAGAAAACTAAGGGAGTGAAAACAAACTAGGCCAACTACCTGGATTGGATCGAAATTACATTTAGCTAGAACTTTCTCTTATCTTTTTTTTTTTTTTTTGAGACAGAGTCTTACTCTGTCACCCAGGCTGGAGTGCAGTGGTGCAATCTTGGCTCAGCAGCCTCTGCTTCCTGGGTTCAAACGATTCTCCTGCCTCAGCCTCCCGAGTAGCTGGGATTACAGGCATGAGCTGCCATGCCTGACTAATTTTTGTATTTTTAGTAGAGATGAGGTTTCGCCATGTTGGCCAGGATGGTCTTGATCTCCTGATCTCGTGAGTCACCCGCCTCGGTCTCCCAAAGTGCTGGGATTACAGGCATGAGCCGCTGCACCCGGCTTCCATATTCTTAAATCTTAGTACAACTCTTGATACATAGAAGATGATGAGAACATTTTAAACCTTTTATTTCCTCTTTTGTGTATTTGTTTTAGACGGAATTAATGAATTGAGTCTATAGCAAATTCCTTTTATTATTGCGCTCCTGTGGTTGCAATAATCCCTTTATTCACCTTTGACTACATCCTATGCCCAGGGAACAGCAAGCCTCTTTTGATTCCTTAAAGTAACTCTTTTAAACTAAAAAACCCCAGAGCTTTTGATAAGGCCATAGAAAGTCCACTCAAAAGAGAAGAGAAAAGAGGAAGCAAGCAAAATTTAAAGTTTGAACAATACTACAGTCTGAAAGCAACAATAAATGTTTCATTATTTAATTAGAGAATTAGCAGTTATTTCTTAGTGTTATTTTTTAAGAAAATAAAATATATAATTCATTCTTGGGTTTTTTTCCCTCAGGCAAAGAAGTACTGCTTATGGAAATAAATATTTTTTTTCAGTGATCTGTTTTATTGTTATTATTAAGCATAATTTTTAGCACACAATCTGAATCTGCATAATTAAAGCAATTATGAAGGGTATGCTGTGTATGTGGATCTATCCGTATGAGCCAAGAAATAAATGTATGTAGGTCAATTGTCATACACTCCAGCCAGCTGCACTTACATTGCACTTTATCAAATGCAATTGGCATAGCCAAAATGGGAAATTATTGGGTGTCAAACTACAGTAGAATAGTTAGGCATAGACAGTCTAAAATTTTCCATTTATTTTGACTGCCTTCTGAGTTTTGGTGTAATTGTGGAAGATGAGAATTAATGGAGAAGAACACATATCAGAAAGGACAGCAGATACCATTGTTTCACACATCCTGAACTAGTGTATCTTCTAATTCTGTGAGCCTCTCTGTTTCCATTCATTTTTTTTAGCATCTCTGATTTATTCTCTGTGCTCATAGGAACATCATTTATAGCCCTTCTCTAAACTTTATGTATCGCCCTTGATTTTTATTTCTAATGCCAAATCCTCTTACTGTTGGCAAAGTATTTCTTAATAGAATATAAGGCTGAAATATTTTCTTCTTTAGTTTCAGATCAGTGCTTCTTGTCCTTCTATCTTCTGATACTTTGAATAATCACAGTCTTTCATTTACACAGATACTTGTAAGGTATTTATAGACTGTGATCAAGTCCCTTTCAATCTTCTCCTCTCTTGACTATACAAATGTCTATGACCTATATCTCATCCAACACACTATTCGTATCATTTTTGCCCTTCTTTTTTATTATTAATTTTCCATTAGCTCTCTCAATTCTTGTACAACTTTTGTTCTGCCAGGATAAATAGCAATGTGATAAATCACTTATTTTGTATCATAGATTATAGAGTTTAATATTTGAACAGAAGGTTTTGTCATTAAGTTATATACTCATTACATAGACTGTGTTTACTCTTCAATTATTACATATTCAATTCTTTCTGGATTATAGTATTTATAGATCATGCTTTTATTTCTATATGTTCCTTCCCTGAAAGAGCCTCAATTCTCTCAGTGACTAGAAATACGTACATTAACCCTGAAAAAAGCTTCATATTGTCAATAATTTGCTGATTACAGCTGCAAAAATCTTCTCAGTTTGTATTTGTTCATCATAAACTTAACTGATATCAAATACAATTATTATTTTTGACATCTCTATCTTTGTGCCCTTTTGTAATTTTTTTCTAAATAAACAGCAATGCTAATAAGCATGACTATATCTACACTCATGTGGGTATAAATGTTTAAATATGTGTTTATATACATACTCATCTATATACATATCTAAGAAAAGTAGTAATAAGTGTTGTACTCATTTTTTAAATGCATTTGAAAATAGAGATCTTGAAGAATTCCAAAGGAAAATTTATTTGTCCCACTGATAAAAATGACCTTAAATACAATGATAAAAACATACATAAAAACCTCTGAATGGCCGGGCATGGCTGCTCACTCCTATAATCCCAGCACTTTAGAAGTCCGAGGCAGGTGGATCACCTGAGGTCAGGAGTTGCAGACAAGCCTGGACAACATGGTGAAACCATGTGTCTACTAAAAATACAAAATTAGCACATGGCATGGTGGCACATGCCTGTAATCCCAGCTACTTGGGAGGCTTAGGCAGGACAATCGCTTGAACCTGGGAGGCGAAGTTTACAGTGAGTCAAGATCGTGCCATTGCACTCCAGCCTGGGTGACAAGGGTGAAACTCCATCTCAAAAAACAAACAAACAAACAAACAAACACACACCTCTGAACGAAGAATTGTGGGGGGAAAAATAGAGGGCAGTAGGCTATATATACGTGTGTACTAGAGAGAGGGAAATTGCACATGTATCTGTTATGAGGAATGATTGGTCTTCAGAAGTCCAGAGTATTTCCCAAGGTAACACAAGACAAAGAGGTGATTCACTTAAGGGGCCCTAATTGTATTCATTTTTTCATCCATTCATCCATGCATGCATTGTGTGTTGAGATTTGAGAAATTAGCAAAGAGGTAGCATACACAGAGGTGGATATTTAAAGGAAAATGTTTTATTAAACTTATTTCTTCTTGCATACATTGCAAGTTGGGGAAGCATTGAATATTATAATGGCATTCTGAGTTTAATTCAGGACTTTTGAGAACTATCAAATGTCAATTGTCATTACTATATGATTATAGTAGAAAGGTATATGATAGTAAAAAAAATACTAACAAGTACAAATTTATATATTTACGAAAGTCTTTAGTGAAGGCACCAAAAGCACATCTGAAATTGTAATGAAAAGTAGGGCTTAAAGCTTTCTGAAATTGTTCCCTTCTTATGAAATCCTACACTGTACACCTACATCCTGTGCCTTATATTTTGTTTCAAATAAAATATACATTATGAAAAATATTACATCTAAAATACAATTTGTGAGTGGTCAGTTCATACTTACATGAACACTAGGGATTAATGTTTACTTATCACCAACTTTTCAATAACAGATTTTAGGTGAACTCTTCTACTGTGATGCTTAATGTAACAAATTAAACCTATGTCAGTTTTAGGTGGTTTAATATGTTTTCCAGAGTATCATGATGTAATTTTTCCAAAGGAATATCATTATTGAAAGTTCCCAAATATTACAACTTTGCAATTTCTAATTGTCAATGCATCTTCAGTACGTACCATCTATTTTTTTTATATAGCCCTAAAGTTCTCCATGACAAATCAGATATATAAATAAAACATAAGTGGAAGACAGCCCAGGCCACTCCTTCAGGGGGTCCATGTCTGCTAAGATTAGAGGATAACATATATAAAAATATAAAGAAGGCAGCACTGTTTTCTCAGGAAAACAAACATGCAAAAAACCCATTTTTTTCATATTTGTTTTCACTGGAACAAGGAAACCAGTTTTGCAATATTACTACAGGCAATTGCAATCCTAAGGCAGCAAGTTCTATACAAACATGCCAATTTATTTCTTGATGGCATTGTCATGAAATACCAAACGTGTGTGTCTCTTTCCAGTCTTATATATAATTATCTGTTTGGTCATCTTAAACCTCCCCCCACAGAACCCCTCATTAATGCACAAACTCCACCGTGTCCCATTCCTCTGGCAACGGAATTTCCTCAGTGGGCATTTACATTTTTTTTTTTTCACCTGTGAAATTTGTTGTGAGGTCCTTGCCTTAGTTCCCTGTCCTGATCTTGAATGATATCTTCTTGCTTACCATGATTATGATTGGCTCCAGATACTTTTTGCTGTTGCCTTGCCAGGTTATAGGTCTTTACTCAAATTCGACTTGGGCTCACAAACTTTAATACAAAATATCAGAGGCTAAACATGAGATATTTAATTCTCACTTGTCCTATGAGCAAACACTCAGCATCTTCTGCACCATAGAACACATGCTTCTGTGTAATGTTTCAGGTACCCCAACCCTCTACAAATACTAACTTAGGAATCAAATATATACTGCCAAAATAGCAATACTTTCCTTTATAACACTCAATGTTAATCTTAAATAAATATCTTATTTTTAAATCACCCATAAGTTCTAATGTAGAAAAACAATATATTAATTCATTCTTATTCCACTTTAAGAGCTAATGGGAGATAATTAAACATCTTACTAACACTTTTTACATCGATGTTTATTTTAAGCCATTTCTCAAACTTCAATAGCCTCATGATTTTTTAAGTTATACATAAGTACCAGTTTTTTAATCCATTTTTGCAAGAGTATATAAGTCAATCAGGCAAGGGACTAGAACCAATAGGAAACTGGACTGAGACCTCAGTCTGAGACCATGAAACTAAATATGCAGTTCCTAAGATTGCTGTAAATCCAGAGTCCAGAAGACCCCAGGTTAAGGTGGCAACCAAATAATGTGGACTTTCAGTTCTTAGCAGCAAGCTGACAAGCCAGCAACCATAAAATCAAGGACCAGGAAACCAGTGATATCCATGACCTTGGTGGGTCAAAAATCTGGCACTTGTGATGTCAAAGGAAATTTGCAGGATAAGCAAATTTGACATGATTAAAGTAGGCAAAAAGTCACAAGAAAGGTGTCTGGTTTTACATGAGAATGACCCCAATAATCAGATGTAGAGAAAACAATGAGATGACATTCTAGGCTCTTTCAGCTCAGCATATGGCCTTATACTTGACAGAGGAAGCAGGGAGAAATGACAGGTTTCTAACAAAACTGGGTGGACAAATGAATGAGCATAGGTAATCATTCAACACACATTTATTGATCTTCTACTATGTGAAGGGACAGTGCTAGGCATTGATGAGATAACTAGAATTAAGACATGGAGTACTTATTCTTCAATTTATAATTAGGATGGATACAGAAAAGTAAATAGGCAACAACACAGTAGTTTAATACATGCTATCATGTGAAGAAATATCAAATACTCTGGTCATACATAAATGGGGCATCTAATATGGTTTGGCTCTGTGTCCCCACCCAAATCTCATCTTGATCTATAATCCCCTTATGCCAAAGGAGGGACCTGGTGGGAGGTGATTGAATCATGGGCGTGGTTTCCCCCATGTTGTTCTTGTGATAGTGAGTGAGTTCTCAAGAGATCTAGTTTTATAAAGAGGCTCTTCCCTCTTCATGCTCTCTCTCTCTCAACAGGCATGTTGCCATGTAAGAGGTGCCTGCTTCCACTTTCACCATGATTGTTAAGTTTCCTGTGGCCTCTCCAGCCATGCAGAACTGTGATTCACTTGAACCTCCGTTATTTGGTAGCATCTTTATGGCAGTGTGAAAACGAATGAATATAGCATCTAACCCAATTTCTGAAGTCATGGAAAGTTTTTAGGGCAATGCAAAGCTAAATGGACACCTTAGGAATAGAAGGGAAGTGAAAAGAGGTATTTCAGGCAGAGGGGAAAGCATATGCAAAAAGGAGGCAAAGACGTGAGAAAGAACATGGAGCACAAATAGAAATACCAGTTCAAATAATTCAAAATGTAAGTGGTTCAAAATGCCTGAAGGAAGTGCTTGGAGCTTTGGAGGAAGTGTTGGAGACACACATTATATATATATAATGAAAGGACATTAAAGATCTTGTAATCTTTAGTATTCCAGTATTCTAGATCTGAAATCTTAGTATTTCAGTATCTGTAATTTCAGATATCTGAAACAGTTAAAGCATTTGACTAAAGACACATGGATCAAGATGAAGTGCTCAGGGAGTAGAGATTTGTACTTTCAAAAAGTGGCCACCCCAAAATATTGTCCACTAGAATGTGCCTTAAACATATACATATCCTAGCTTCCCTCTTTATTTTATTTTATTTTTTTTTCCCCTTGGCTCTGACTTCAAACTTGACCACTGAGTAACTCCCAATAAAGGTTAAAGGTTGAACATAATCCAAAAGTCTGAAATCCAAAGTGAATGTTCCAAAATTCAAAGTATTTTGAGCATGGACATGATATGAAAAGCAGAAAATTCTACACCCAACTTCATGTGATGAATGGCAGTCAAAATGCATTCAAAACTGGTTTCATGAACAAAATTATTTAAAGTACTATATACAATTACCTTCAGGCTATGTATAAGGTATACATGAAACAGAAAATAAATTTCATGTTTAGACTTGGGTCTCATCCCCAAGATATCTCATTATGTATATGTAAATATTCCAGAATCCAAAAAAAATCGGAAATCTGAATCATTTCCATTCCCAAGCATTTCAGATACTTAAACTGTAAACTAGACTTAAAATCATAATTTCTATTTGTGCTAACTCAGTGTCTAAAGGTAGTTGTTCACTAACTAAACCTGCTCTCCCTTCTTGGTATTGATCTTGATATCTCATTTATATTGTTCCATCATCTAACCTTGATATTTATTTTGCAAGGGATCAAACATATGTATTCAATATGCTCTTTTTTATGTTTTATGATTTTATAAATATTCTGATTTTCAGTTTAGAAATTTCGTTGAGCACCTATTATGTGTGAGATACCTAAAGATGCTAGGTGATAAGCACCTAAAAGTGACTAAAACAACCCTTGCCATCATGAAACTCATAGTGTAATTGGGAAGATATACATAAAAACAGAGAATTTGAAACTATAGTGTGGTACATACTAAAACCTATTGATCATCCCTACTTCCCTCACGTCTGTGACGTTTTGTCCTCTAAAACTCAGTATAATGTTTTTTAAATTATAGGACATCTCTGAATTGGGAAGGACAACATCTTTTGTGGAGACAAAGGCAATGATAGGCAATTATCCCTTCACTTTCTTGCTACAGTTTCCCGCATCAGCATACTCTATTCTTTTCATTACAAAACAAATCACCCAACCCCACTTCTCACTCCAGTTACATCTCTTTTATCTTTCATAGTCAAATTTTCCCTGTGTTGTCTACTCTCTCTATTACTTCCCTACCCAAACTCCCTTTAGAACACTCCAATCTGCCTTCCCCTCAAAACTGTATTGAAAAATAACAGACTTAGTCATCAATGGCTTTTGTGTAGTTAATATTTTGTCCTCTCAATTTCTCGATCTCTTAATTTTACTCAAACCTATTGACTACTCCCTTATTTTTGATACATTTTCTTGGCTCCTGTGACATGAGAATTTCTGTTATTTGTTTGTTTTACTCATACCACTGTAGCTACTTCTTTACCTCATTCTACCTCTCTTCTGGCTTTAAAGGTTGAAGTTTCTCAAAGCTCTTTCCCAGACTCTGTCCTAGAATATATGGATCAAGAGGTACAGAAGCACAGAAGACTAACAAAGAGTTCTCTACCTGATGCAGTCTGACAGATTCCTGTAGTTTGGCTTGTGTCTGGGAGAATGAAGAGAAGTGTGCAAGACAGATAAATCATCAAGCTTAAAAACCATAAGAGAAATGGAAAAACCCAGAGAAAGGTGACAAGGAACCTCATTATGGCTAGTAATTATAGTTGATGAGGTTAGCGAATTTTGTGAAATGATATTGGACAGAGGATGGAAATAAACCGTGAAGGCAGCAGCTAAGATAAGGAATTAAAATTTTTGATTAATAATAAGGATTAGGCAAATATAACTAGGTGATAATTTACATTTTTAAAATTAAAAAATAAAAATAACTCTAATAGTATTGTAGATAATTATCTGAATTGAAGAAAAATTAGGGGCAATGAGTCATGTTAGGTGCTCACTTCGGTAGTTCAAGTTAATGACAAAACACGATGAGTGTTGAGAAAAGAAGGCAGAATTCAAGAGATACTTTTGACCTGGAACAGGCGAAACATCTGCACTGGGTATTACTAACAAGTCTTTAGAGAAATAGGTGGATTCCAGAGATATGAAGGAGATAAAGTTGACAAATCTTGCAGATTCTTTGGACAGGAAGAGTACATGTCTACTGCTATGTTCCAGGCTCTTACAATTGAAAGGAGAGTGAGGTCATCCATTGATATGGGGAGGTGGACCATGCTGCATGGGACACTTTTAGCCTTATGTGGCCTGAAGTATCTTTTGAAACATGAGGGAGTGGATATCAAATAGGCAGAAAACTGTATCTGTAGCTCAGAGAAGAAGCCTAGGCTAGAGATGACATAAATTTTCTATAGATGATGATTGAAGCCAGAGTAGTGGATCAGGATGTCTTTGAAAAGAGTACATGGTGAGTAGTTAATAGTGTAGGACACAGCTTTAAGACATGCCAGGTTTTAAAACCAGAAGATTTAAGAAGATTTTAAGAAACATAAGCCTTTAATATCCAAGGTAGGGTGAGGTGAATGAAGAAGTAGCTACAGTGGGATGAGCAGAACAAACAAATAACATAAATTCTCATGCCACAGAAGCTGAGAAATATATCAAAAATAAGGGCATAATCAAAAGTATTGAGAAAAGTTAAGAGACAGAGAAATTGAGAGGACAAAAATTAATGACATCGAAGCTATTGATAACTAAACCTGTTACTTTACATAATAGTTCTGAAGGAAAGGCAGATTGGAGTGTTTTAAGGAGAGTTTGGATAGGGAAGTAATAGAGAAGTAAGAGTAGATAATACCAGTAAAAGTTTGACTGTGAAAGAGAAAAGAGATAGGACAGTAACCGGAGTGAGAAGTCGGGTTGGTGATTTGTTTCATAGCGGAAAAGAATAGAGTTTGCTGATGGGGGAGATTATAGCAAGAGAGTGAAGGGATAATTAGCTATTACTTTTGTCTCCACAAAAGATGCTCTCCTTCCCAATTTAGAGATGTCCCATTGTAAAAGAAAATTATACTGAGTTTTAGAGGACCATAGGTCACAGGGATTGGGGAAGTAGGGATGGTCAATAGGTAGCTCACAAAAGAGAAATAAATGAATTTTGAGTTGTTCACCTGTATAAAGAATAGGGAAATCCAATATTTGCTTGTACTTTACATCTTGAGTTGTAGAAAAGTATCTGAATAAGAATTCTAGCTGTCCCCTCTTTAGTTCTGTAATCCACATATGGATAAAATAGGATCCACTCAGCAGGTTGCAAGCTTGTGCTTCTAAACATATTTAGTTGAGCAAGAAGGCACAAAACGGAACCATATGTGTTTTCTTTTAAGGTAATCTGCTTCAGTAGTATTGTCAGCACTTCTGAGAGCCCTTTTCATATGCAGCTTGTCATACTTTTCGTAAATATTCTGTTGAATCATTTTGATGTCATCTATTAAACCCTCCTTCCAAATATTTATTCATTGTTTTATGGGATTTATGAAAACAATAGCCTCTATACTAAGATATATTGTAAGAATGTTAAATCACAAACAGAACTAACACAGATATTATATTTCAAACATTCAGTTATATTTTGGGAACAGCCTAAAGATAGGCCTTGTGCCTAAGTTAAAAACAATTAGACCTTGTACTGAGCTTTGATGGTCAATAAACATAGTTTAGATGAGAGATGAGATTTCTAAAATAATGATTCTTTAGAAAAAAGTCCATGTTTCTTTTCTATCAAACCCAAAGCCTGGGGTTATTATTTGGAAACCCCAGAGAGACTTTATTTTCTGTTGCTTTATAACATATACTCTTTATATGTTATAACTTTAAAACATATATTTAATATATTTAAAACAAATATTCTTGGCAATATTGACCTTCATGTATCATTTTACATTTGCAAAGCAATTCTCTGACATAATTCTCTTAACATTGAGAGATATATTTATGTTGGACCCCAACACCTATATTCATTTTCAGTGGTCTGTGTTGTCTGTTTATACATTTTATTTATACCAGAACCTTATTCATCATAATCAGAATCACCTCCACTTTATTTCTGTCTCTCCATAAGTCCTTTAAACATGTTCTGCACATGGTGTTCATTCAGCAAATGCTCTTTATTTAAGAATGTCCATACTAAGGGAAGAAAAGTAAACAGTGAAATAAGCAAATGGTAAAGTTTTGTACATTATAAATTTTTGTAATTTATTCATTTATATTCTACAATACATTTTCAGTTGTTACTGTTTTATTATTATTATTTTACATTGACAGATACAACTGTTTGTATTTACTGTGTACAACATGATGTTTTGAAGTACGTAAACATTGTACTTTTTTTCTAATATAAATGATTGTCATACAAATGCCAGTTAAATGTATTGAATGAAAATGCTATGCCTCTCACTTCTGGCTCAGAATATATTTCTTCTTTTCCTTTCTCAGACTTACTGCCTGGTTTTCAAATATATTACATCTTGATTTTGTACCCATATAGCTTTCTCTTAGTCAGTTGCATGGCAGCCAGATATTCTAGTTAGTTTATTCCCTTTCACATGCTGCTCTGTCAAAACTCTTCACTTACGTTTTCCACAGATCACTACTAACCACGAACAACATTGATCTGTAAAAAACCTACTGTCCATAGTCTCTACGCCAGCTGCCACTATGCCCAACACTTCCCTTCATTCTCTGGGACATGTCACTCATGTGTTTTAGCAAATGCCAACTGTCCCTTATATCTAGCACACTATCCCTCCATCAGGCACATTTTTCAAGTATTCTAGATTCATTTAACTTGGCACTTTCTTCTATCTAGCAAATACCATTCATTCATTCACTTCTGGCTTCTCTTGCCAAGTACCGTGTTCCCAATATCAGGGCTAAAGTTTTCTAACATACTTCACTTTTTCCTTTATGAGAATATCTTTCATTCAGCTGCTTTTTTTTTTTAACTTTTGTAGGCTGCACTTCCTTCTTCTATCAGAAACATTTTCAAAAAGAGCTCAGTTTTTTTTTAAATGTACAATATTATCTGTTTTACAATGTGGACCAGAACAATTGGGCTATGTGCACTCTAAAAATAGGTAGTGAAGAGCTGTCACTAGAATATTGCATTGTTTCTATGCAAATGTGTATTTCTTTCTTTGTGGAAGAATATGGGATATTATACAAATAGTACAGATATTCCCCTGTAATAAAAGCTATAATGTTAGAAAGTGAGTAACACTCACAGCTTTAATCTATGGCAATGAGTTTTATCAGTAAGAATGTCAGAGAACATAAGCAGTTAACATTCCTGGAGGCAAAACGTACCCAATTAAGGTGATTTACCACATTCCAAAATGACTTGACAAGTACATTTAACTCTCTCAAATGATATCTGTTCTTATATCTGTCATGGATTAGAAAATTATGGGAATTCAAGATATCATCATCCCTTTCACCACCACCACCACCATCATCATCAAAGGCATTTATTGAGTATATTTCTATGATGGATCTGATACTGGAACTTTTTAGACATATAGCTCATACCATAAAAGAAGTTCTAATCTGCTGCCGTGATATGAAAAACCTATATTGAACACATGCATGCATTAAGTAAAAGAGTGCCAAAATTAAATAATACTGCTACTTTAAGTCCAAGATATTTGTTATAAGATAAACAAGTTGCTAATAATTTAGATCAAGGGGTCATGACACTTCTACAAAAGGCAGACAGTAAATATCTTCTTCTCTGTGGATCATTTGGCCTCTGTAGCCACTACTCAACTCTGATGTGGTAGTGCAAAAGCAGTCACAGAAATATATAAATAAATGGCCATGGTTGTGTTCTTATAAAACTTTATTTACAAAAAGAGGTAGTGTGCTGTATTTGACTTATAGGCTATAGTTTGCTGGTTCCTGATTTAGATGATGGAAGGAACTAACATATTTGTAAAGTCTTAATAAAAAACAAAAATATAATATACAGATTTTAGAGATAAAGAGAAAATGATATGAGCCATAAAACCAACCTGAACTTTCAAGATAGAAAAGAAAATACTTAGAATCTAAAAACAATGGGAAACTATAAATTCAAAGAGGTAAATCAGTATTAAAACTTGTGGCTGCCATAGAATATGAATTCCCATTGGCCTAAATCTTTAGTTCAAATGATCCATGAGAGAAGGACTGAAAGCAAAGACTAGGATCTCTGCAAGGTAGGAAGTAAGACTTTAAATCTCTATATAAGTCTATAACCTTAAAAAGACAATCGATGGGTGGTCTCAAAATTAAAAACAAAACTATATAGATAGAGATAGATAGAAACAGAGATAGATAAAAATAGAGATAGATAGATGATTAGATAGAAATAGAGAGAGATAGAAACAGGGATAGAAAATAGATAGATGATAGCTTGCTAGCTTGCTAGATAGATAGATAGACAGACATATGCCAGAAGGGACTGGCAAATATATATACTGAGAACTGGTAATCCCAAGATACATAGGCTTGGATTCCAAATTCACATTATCGTTGTGTCACCATAAAATTTAAGCTCTTCGTTTAATAAAATGTGGCTTTAAGTTGATTGTGTCTTCAGGTATCTGCACTAAGCAAAAAACTCAGACACATTAGATTTTCTCACATGTACAATTCCAAGGAATATGAGCTCAGGGTAAGGAAAAAATTATAAAGCACATATATAAAGGAACAAGCCACCATGAATTATCTTCAGTAGAACCACTGACAGTAACCTCAGACTAGCAAAATCTGCAGATATTGGAATTATCATATAGAAAATATAAAATTAGTAGGCCAGGCGCGGTGACTCAAGCCTGTAATCCCAGCACTTTGGGAGGCCCAGGCAGGCGGATCACAAGGTCAGGAGATCGAGACCATCCTGGCTAACATGGTGAAACTCTGTCTCTACTAAAAATACAAAAAAATTACCCGGGCATGGTGGCAGGCGCCTGTAATCCCAGCTACTTGGGAGGCTGAGGTAGGAGAATGAAGTGAACCTGGGAGGTGGCGCTTGCAGTGAGGCCAGATTGCGCCACTGCAATCCAGCCTGGGCGACACAGCGAGACTCCGCCAAAAAAAAAAAAAAAAAAAAAAAAAAAAAAAAAAAAAAAAAAACCATATATATATATTATTTATATATATATTTGTTTTATATATATATATAATTAGTAAACAGTTAAAGAAATAAAAGAGAGAGTGAAAAGTATGACCAAAGAGCAAGACATTATTACAACTATCAAGGCAGTATTTCCAAAGAGATTCATAGAAACATAAATGTAAAAAAATGAAATTAGAAATTGATTAGAACAATTAAATAGCAGATTAGTCACAAGTAAAGAGAGAATTCATGAAATGGAAGATAGAACTGAATAAAGTTTCACACATAAGCTCAAAGAAAGAAATGAGACTTACAAAAGGCGTGCTAAAAGACATAAAAATAGAGTTAGTAGTTTAATATATGTAATTTAAGTTTTATAGAGAATAAAATGAATAGGAAAAAGCAATGTTCAATGAAGTAATTAATAGCTATAAAATTACCATATTTGAAGCTCAACCAATCCAAAGAAGAATAAATCAAAGGGCATCCTGTCCATGACTCACTATAATGAAAGAATAAAAGTTGGCTGAGAACAGAGATGGATTACATCGTTGTTCTAATGTGTTGTTCAAGTCTGATGGCAACAACCTTTAGACTACCTGACTTTTCAATAGCAACAGTGGAAGCCAGAAAGCTGTGGCATAATATCTTTAGTGTTCTGAGAAAATATAACTTCAAATATAGAATTATAAAATCACCTTTCAGGAATAAGAGTGAAGCAAAAAATATAGATAGATAGATAGATAGATAGATAGATAGATAGATAGATAGATAGATAGATAGATAGATATAATTAAGAGATCTTACTAGAAGCAAAGACTAGAAAGGACTACAGCTCTTTCTAAACTTTTAGAATATGAGTTTCATGAAGATGTTAATCGTTTAAAAAAACTAAGAGTGAGAGAAAAATGTTAATCAGAGAAAATAGCAAGCATAAGGCTAATTTAAACAAAACTAAATGGTATAAGACAAAATGTATTGATATTAAATGTCAGAATTAAAAGTATTGGATACAAATATAAGCTGGAAGGTAACACAGCCTAAAATCCTCGTATTGTTTGGGAACAGAGACTACATATTCCTTAACTCAGGACATGAAAAGTTATATCTGTATGCTAATATTTTGATGATAACCACTAAAAAAGCAGAGGTAGAATGAATAACTTCCAAACTAATAGAATGAAAAAATGTGGGAGCTAAGTAGACAAACATGCAAGCAACAAACAACAAAAACACTCTGTATCAATTCAGAAAAAGTGAGAAAGGAACAAATGACATATAGAAAAAAGGAGCAAATAGAAAGCCCAATTAAAAGGGTAGAAACTATTTCAAATTTGTCAATTATTATAGTAAACATAAAAATATCAAATTATAAGGTTAAGAGATAAAGACTTCAGAATGAAATGAAGGTTACAACTATATAGTAACAACAGCAACAACAACAACAAAAACTGCTAGCCAATAGATACTAACAAAAATAAATGTTAGTGTCCTATATTATCATTTCATAAAGTAGACTTTAGAAGAAAGGGCATTGCTAGCCAAAAAGAGAGGTGATAAATAATGAATGGTAAAAAAATTCAATTCACTGAAAAGATATAACAATTTAAAATTTTTATACTGCTAAAAATATGCCTTCAAAATTTAAAATGAAAAATATTTGAGAACTTGAAGCAAAAATTAAGAAATGGTAGATTTTAAATGCTATGTATTATGTTCTTTAATAGGGATGTGACAAGATTTATGAGGTCTTCAGTAAAGTTAAAAAATAATGAAAAATCAACTGTGACTGATTTTTTTTTTTAACAAACTGATAACCAGCTATAGAATTCTGAATAGATAGGCAGCTTAAAGATAAACCAGTAAAATCACTGATTTTAAGAATAAAGGGACTGAGGTCCCAACAGGTTTGGTAATACACCAAAAGGTCAGACAAGGTATACTGGCACAAGTACGACTAGAAGCAAATTAACTGACTTCAAGGTCAGAATTTTTTCTATATTACTATCAACTAATTAAGGATATTTGCACACAGCCCTATTCTCAATTGCAGTTCTCTTATAATACAAGTATACTGGTTTTATTTCGGTTTTCTTTGCTTCCTCACAACCTCCTTTATCTTATGTGGTGAGAGAAGTAAATTTGTGTTAAAATAAAAACTGGAAGATACAGATATTTCAGATAGGATGAAATGAAAAAGTTGTAGATAGCAAGTACACAAAACTAACTTGGAATAAGTCACATAAATTGAATCTTGGTATAGAATATTTTCCCCTATAAAGTTAAATATAAGTAACACCACATCTTGTTCTGAGAATAAATACTCTAGATTCTGCTGGAAATTACTTACAACTGGAAGTAATCTGGACACAATCAGAAGTCTGAAGAATCCTATAATCTCTTTCACTATTCACATCACCATGTGATGAAATTTGTAGGACTGGTGGAGAAGAAAAATGTTATAAAGAAGGTTACACTCTACTTACCATATATTGATTATTTGGCCTTCTCTAACCTGGTATCCTTTTGACCACTCCTCAAAAATGATTATGAAAAATAATTATCAAAAAACTCACTCTTAAGAAATCCAATGAATATTTTTACTTCTAATTTGACTTAGTCTTCCTCGGTCTTTAAACTTATTTATTGCTTTCTCCTTCTTAAAGATGTCTTTCCCTTGGTCACTGTGATACCATTATTTTCAGATTTTTTTTTTTTTCAAAATGGCTCTTTATATTTCCAAGAATCAGTTTTCTGACTTTGTATTTCCTTACTCTACATCATCTTCCTTTGAAAGGAAAGCCCACTATGAGTCTTGGTTTACTTGAATTGAAACTGGACTATTGACATTTATTCAGATTAATATACAATGTCATCTTCTCTTGACTTAACTACATAATCTCTACTCTCAGTTATTTTTTCATTCAATCCATTT
The DNA here is from genome assembly GCF_043159975.1 of Macaca nemestrina. Classification (NCBI taxonomy): domain Eukaryota; kingdom Metazoa; phylum Chordata; class Mammalia; order Primates; family Cercopithecidae; genus Macaca; species Macaca nemestrina. The sequence continues at coordinate 43,614,299 of NC_092128.1, forward strand.
TCCATAAGGTGGCCAGATACATAATTTTTAATGTAAAAATCTAATTATCACACCCTTACCCCCAAATCTTTAACACATTCGTTCTTACAGAGATTTTGAAAAAAAAAGAAAGAAAGAAAGAAAGAAAGAAAGAAAGAAAGAAAGAAAGAAAGAAAGAAAGAAAGAAAGAAAGAAAGAAAGAAAGAAAGAAAGAAAAATGTCTCTTCAGCCCAGCATACAAAGCCCTCTATCATCTGTCCTCAGCTAAACTTTTTAGGCTTCTCTTCATGATTTCCATGATTCTACACCATATATATTATACTTGAACAACACAAGACTACTTACTATTAGTCTCCAGACATGCTATTCTCTCTTGCATTTTCATAATTTTGGTGTTTGTCTCTCCATGCATAAAATCTTTTTTTTTTTTTTTTAAATGAAATTCTCTGCCTGGTAGACTACTTATTGCTCATTCTTCTAGGATTAATGCATGTGTTATTTCCTCAGTGAAGTCCTTCTGGGCTCCCTCAGGCAGGGTTAGTATTCCCTTCTTAATGTAGCCAAGACACTTTATTCCTCTCTCTATTATCGACTTTCCACATTGTATTAGAATGCTTTGCTAACGGCTTCTCTTCCCCAGTGGACTGTGAGCTCCTGGAGGACAAGGCAATGAAAGCAAAGCAGAGTGCCTGGAACATAGCGAGTACTGGCTAATTTGATGTTGGCTGCACAAATGGCCTGCTCTGACAACTGATGCCTTGATCACATTGGTAAATGCCTAAGAGTTTCTGGAACTGAAGCTCACATCTTATGTCAGCGGAAGTGGGTGTGTCTGTAAGAGTAAAAGGGCAATAATTTAGAACTTACTTAAGTATAAAACAAATAAAACATAATAAAAAGTCAGCACCTTTTATCTTTCTGGCTTTTCTGTTTCCATAATTCTATCTATGATGTAGGTGGGTGTCACCTTTTCCTTTGAACCCAACATCCAATCAGTCACTACCAATTAGACTATCATTGAAAATAACATATATCACCTTCTCAACTATGGTTTACATTCCTCCTTGTTTTCCACCCTTTAATTCCCACCTGACTTGAGACTAGACATTTCCTACTCATATTGTTATCACAGTCTCCTAATTACAGAAGTTTTAAATTTCACCCCTTGAGCCATAACCCATCTTATATATTCTACTCTTATGTTAATATATCTAAGTGGCATTTTAAACTAATCACTCCCCTATTAAATACAATAACAAAAACTTCCAATGATGTTAAATAAACTACACTAGCTTAGTATTCAAATTCTGTAGAGCTCCTTTCTGGCTTCACTTTCACTGTGACCTCACCGGATCTTTGTTTGCAGTTACACTGTTAGCATCGTGAAGCAGGAGCCATGTCACCTGTAGTCAACATTCTATCATCACCACATAGCACATTTCCTAGTACATGCTAGATATTCAAAGCTTGTTGAATAAATGACTGAAAGGATGCAGAGTTTTCAAAATTTCTTCTTCAAGTACTTCTGCTAGAGCAATGAGTAGAGCGGGAAGTGAGCAGACAGGGTGGGTATGTGGGTGGGAATAGGGCAAGTGACTTAAGGTGGTGTGGGTGGGCTCCAGTATCCACTTCTACTTCAATCAGAGCAACTCAACAATGCTACATATATAAGGTATGTATTGGGGTGTTAGTATACATTTTCATATTAAAAACAATGA